>NC_065445.1:205279185-205559023 GCF_917563875.1 Diabrotica virgifera virgifera | reverse complement strand
ATCACCCCTCCTCGGGGTGAAACTCACCCCCCAAATTCACATACTAATTTGTAAGTACACATACTTTGTAAGTATGGAATAAAGGTTGCTTAATATTAATCAGTTTATCGAAGTCCGGACTTATTTTGAACGTTTTTCACCCCAGAGAAAGAGTGAAACTCACCCCAGGGCAATAGCACACATTGGCACAATATCACTTTTTTTCTTTGGCATGTTAGCTATGCGTATGCCAAATTTCATGTCAATCCTTTAAAATTTACAGCAAAAACCATCAAAGAATGTAGTAATACTTGTTTTCATGAAGTCGGTGATAGAGTTTGACAAATCTTTATGGTTGTTAAATATCTTTTAATTTGTGTATTCGATTTTTAAAGGTAGGTACTATATACGTCCATTTGGCACAATAAAAAATAACCTTCGACCGGTACATATTGCTTGTATCGATGCTCGGTGCATTGTTCAGTCATAAATTTTACCTGTCCCTATAGCGTCGGCCGTCGGGTCCTATTGTAAATTATTATAATAATAGTCCGTCTCGGTATTTTATTATTTCTGTCATAAGTATCTCTGTGGAAATGCAAATGCTGCTTGTAACATCCCAAAACCAGCTCTACTATTAATTGTACTCGTATAAATAAGTGTATAATATGTACCTACCTACTTATTTATTGTATTCATTTATAGACCTGGATCCCGCGTAATAAAAAAAGTTGATTAACAGCAAGCTGAAAATTTGTTAATAGCTTCACGGTGTCTAGTCGGACAAACTTTGATGTACGGGAATACTGGAACCGGGGAAGTTTTAATTGTGGAACAGGTTAAAAACTTGGAACATCAGACTACCGAAAACGTTCCATGTATTTTGTCGGACAGAGCTTCCAATTGATTTGTTACCATTTCATTAAACTCTTATGCAAAAATCAGACTGCGTACCAGTCTACTTTTATTCTCTTAATATTTTTACTTAAAAAAAGTGTACTACAATCATCTCGCTAAACTTAATATAACTGTTTTCGAGATAAACCCATTTTAAATCTGCGATATAACATAATTTTTTGCATAATATTGTAGTTAAATCCGAAAAATCAACTTAAAACCATAATAATAATTGTGCCAATTCTCATTTATGTCATTTATATTTTTGGAGATTTTTATGGTTTATAAGTTATTTTTCGAGTTTAGCGAGACGAATGTAGTATATATTTTTTAAGTAATAATATTAAGAGAATAAAAGTTTTGATTCGAAAAGTATATGTAATGTAGAGTTCCCTCAGCGATGTGATATAATATTATTACAGTATAGCTCCCCGTGCATGACAAGCTTATGGAGGTAGCCCATATAGCCTAGGCTATAATATTATTAAAAAAATCACTTAGATGGGACAATGGCTTTAGGAAATTCGAGACATCAAAAATGGCCCATTTTTAAGGTGGTGCGTTAATTTCTTGGAGAAATGTAATTATAATTTAATGTAAATAATCTAATATCCAATAATTGTAAATTAATATAAGATGTAATATAAGTTCCTTAAAAAATATATTTTTTATTTCCCACAATACATTCTCCACAGGTATAAATATCGTCTCTAGACGTCCACCGAACGTCCTCCCAGGACGTTAGATGGATGATCGGCAGCAATACATTGGACCAAACTGGGACGTCCTATGAAGGCCCAATTGACGTCCACCGAACGTCCCTTCGGACGTTAGGTGGACCTCCATTGGGCGTTTGGCAACGTGGAATTTGGACCAAAATTGGACGTCCTGTTAAGGTCCAATTCACGTCCCCTAAGACGTCCGATTAAGATCCAATTTACTCCGATTAAGGTCCAATTTACGTCCAATTAAGGTCCCATTTACGTCCGATTAAGGTCCAATTTACGTCCGATTAAAGTCCAATTTACGTCCGATTAAGGTTCAATTTACGTCCGATTAAGGTCCAATTTACGTCCGATTAAGGTTCAATTTACGTCCGATTAAGGTCCAATTTACGTCCGATTAGGGTCCAATTTACGTCCCCTAGGACGTCCGATTAAGGTCCAATTTACGTCCGATTAAGATCCAATATATGTCCCCTCGGACATTAGATGGACGTCCAATGGACGTTCGGTAGCGCGACATTTGGACCAAAATAGGAAGTATAAAGGACGTTCCTCGGACGAAAACGGACGTCCAATGGACGTCCTTAAAGTCCGTGAAGGACGTCCATTGGACGTCCTTGTGCTATTAGGGTAGGTACCTACCTATAATTCTGGTGATTTTTTAAATCCTCTATTGTTAAGAGAATTTACACCTTTAGCCAAAGTTTTACGATTTTCTAACGGAAATTAACAAGTTATTTTAAATACGCACCAATTATCGATGTTGAAAGGAGTTTTTCAAGTTATAAAAATATTTTGTCTGATCAAAGAATATGTTTCCTCGTAAAGAATTTGGAAAAACACATTGTAGTGAATTATAATCGAAGATATATTTATAGTGATATTGTTGTTTTATTTTAAATAGGTAACTATTGGTAGCAGTTTTTGTAAAAACTGTGAATAAATTGCATATATAAAAAATGATTTTATTTGAAAAATAATAAATAAGATTACTAAATAAGACAGAAAATTTGTGGTTTCCCGAAATGCGCATTTTTTGAATTTTTGTGCATATCTTGCGCATATTTCGTAATTTTTTACCGCATATATATGCGAATATTTCATCAAAATTGATCGCATATAAATCCGCTCCCTAGTCATTGTATTCTGTTGGCTGATTCCAATGATTTGAGCCGCCGTACGACACGTTGGGACCAATGGGAGTGAAGATACGTAACTAATACCTATCAAGAGGTTTACTCAAACTTCTTTTCTGTACTTATACCTACCACTCGGTATAAGTACAAAAAAGAAGTTTGTGTAAACCTTTGCACAACTGTGTAAATACTAAAGAAAAATCTAAAATATTAAAAAAAAATAGTGGAATCCGTTAATCTGTTCTCGAAAAAATTAGCTATGAAAATGAGCATAATTTTCTATATCCCTAACTTTTGACGAGCAGTTTAGCTTAAATGGGGAAAAGCGGTAAGCTTAGACCAAACACCAGTAGGAGGCATTCAATTAATTGAGGAAAAAAATTAAATGGATAACAATATTCATTTCAGTTATAGAAAAGGCATTGCCCCGCTAGAATGGTTGAAATCACAAGTAACAATTAATAGTCCTACAAAAAAGACAGGCGCTTGAAAGTGATAAGACCATTGAACAATAAGCCTGCGAACTGCCTTTTAAACACATTCTTAAAAATAATCCATAACACAATTAAAAAAAGGTTTGTTAAGAAATTCTTTTATAGACTTCAGAAATTCAACAACTTCTCCTGATTATGTTTAAAAAACGTACGGAATGCACTAAATGAAAAAAAGAAGAAAAAGATTTATCATACCGTTATACTCTAATATATTCTTACGTTGAATATTTGATGCTTCCCTGTAGAGTATAAAACGGACAGTTGTGTTTTTCCCGTGAGCTGCCTTGTTTAGTCTTCTTTGTCGTTCTATTCGTTAAATCCTATCCTCTCAAGTCACAGCGTCAGAAAGCAGTGGGTATATGCAGTGAACGGGAGGCCTATGTCGAGCAGTGAACGTTGGGGCCCTTTCGCGTTTATCATATGTAGAGAAGTCGCTTGTCAAAAACTGGACGTATGTAATCGTAATCTATTTGTTAAATACTCTCACCTAATATGTCATACCATGTGTGTTAATCCATTTTATTTCTACAATTTTAAAGTGTTATTACATGCCGTCATTTTCATTTGTCTACACCATCTTATTCTGCCAGTTAAATCCCATCATTTCAGACGCTGTACGTCACGATTGAACCAATAGAACCGTAGATACAAGACTAAGGCCCTTTTGACATGATGCTGTAATTGATTTTCATACGTCATTGTATTATATTAGTCAAATCCAGTTATTTTAGGTGCTGTACGCCACGATTGGACCAATAGGAGCGAAGATACGTAAATAAGGCCCTTTTGACATATTGCTGTATTTGATTTTTCTGTGTCATTGTATTCTGTTCATTAAACCCTACCATTTGAGCTGCTGTACGTCACAATTGGACCAATAGGACTAGATATACATAACTAGGGCCCTTTTGACTTGTTGCTGTATTTGATTTTTCTGTGTCATTGTATTTTATTTGTCAAGTCCTATTATTTGAGATGCCGTACGTCTTATAGGACCGAAGATACGCGACTAAGGCCCTTTTGACATGAGGTTGTATTTGATTTTTCTCTCATTGTATTCTGTTTGTCAAATCCTATCATTTGAGGTGCTATACATCACGATTGGACCAACAGGACCGAAGATACATAACTAAGGCCCTTTTGACATATTGCTTGTTTGATTTTTCTGTGTCATTGTCTTCTATGATGTCTAAGGCATATCTCTGATATGCCCTATTTTTAAATTGGACTTCGTAAGTCCTAGGTTTTCACCCACAAGCTTTTATTTGACACCTCATTTGTCATTCTACCCGGTATAATGGCGGAGGAGTTATATTGGCGGTCGTACGGACCGACAGAAAGAGTACCCAGCTCAAATATCTCACCTTTAGTACCATCCTTGGATTATAAGCTTTCATTTGACACCTCATTTATTATTATAGCTGGTATAATGATAGAGGAGTTACATTCGCGGTCGGACGGACCCACCGACAGACCGCCTAGGTCAAATATCTCACCTTTAGTACCATCCTTGTATTACCAGCTTACATTTGACACCTTATTTGTCGTTCTACCTGGTATAATGACGGAGAAGTTATATTCGCGGTCGTACGGACCGACAGAAAGATTGTCTAGGCCAAATATCTCACTTTTAGTACCATCCTTGGATTATAAGCTTTCATTTGACACCTTATTTATCATTCTACTTGGTATAAAGACGCAGAAGTTATAGTCGCGGTCGTACCGACCGGCGGAAAGACAGCTTAGGTCAAATCGCTCACCTGTAGTACCATCATTGGATTATCAGCTTTCATTTGACACCTCATTTGTCATTCTACTTGGTATAAAGACGCAGAAGTTATAGTCGCGGTCGTACGGACCGGCGGAAAGACAGCCTAGGTCAAATCGCTCACCTGTAGTACTATCATTGGATTATCAGCTTTCATTTGACACCTCATTTGTCATTCTACCTGGTATAACGACGGAGGGGTTATATGCGCGGTCGTACGGACCGACGGAAAGACAGCCTGGGTCAAATATCTCACCTTTAGTACCATCCTTGGAATATAAGCTTTCATTTGACACCTCATTTGTCATTCTACCTGGTATAATGACGGAGAAGTTATATTCGCGGTCGTACGGACCGACAGAAAGATTGCCTAGGCCAAATATCTCACCTTTAGTACCATCCTTGGATTATAAGCTTTCATTTGACACCTCATTTATCATTCTACCTGGTATAATGATTGAGGAGTTATACTCGCGGTCGGACGGACCGACGGACAGACCATGTAGGTCAAATATCTCACCTTTAGTACCATCCTTGGAATATCAGCCTTCATTTGACACCTCATTTCTCATTCTACATGGTATAATGACGAAGGAGTTATATTCCCGGTCGTACGGACCGTCGGAAAGACAGCCTAGGTCAAATATCTCACCTTTATTACCATCCTTGGAATATAAGCTTTCATTTGACACCTCGTTTGTCATTCTACCTGGTATAATGATGGAGGAGTTATATTGGCGGTCGGAGGGACCGGCGCACAGATCGCCTAAGTTAAATATCTCACCTTTAGTACCATCCTTGTATTATAAGCTTTCTTTTGACACCTCATTTGTCATTCTACCTGGTATAATGACGGATAAGTTATATTCGCGGTCGGAGGGACCGAGTCACAGACCGCCTAAGTCAAATATCTCACCTTTAGTACCATCCTTGTATTATAAGCTTTCTTTTGACACCTCATTTGTCATTCTACCTGGTATAATGACGGAGGAGTTATATTTGCGGTCGGAGGGACTGACGGAAAGACAGCCTAGGTCAAATATCTCACCGTTAGTACCATCCTTGGATTATATGCTTTCATTTGACACCTCATTTGTCATTCTACCTGGTATAATGATGGAGGAGTTATATTCGCGGTCGTAAAGACCGACGGACAGACCGCCAAGGTCAAATATCTCACCTTTAGTACCATCCTTGGATTATCAGCTTTCATTTGATACCTCATTTGTCATTCTAGCTGGTATATTGACGGAGGAGTTGTGGTTACAGACAGACGGACAGACGGACGTGGATAATACAAAGTTTTCACATTTTTTCAAAATTGGGTGAAAACAATAAAACATGATGCCAGACTGATTTCTTTATGAAAATAATATATACATTCTCAAATTGTCTATTTTTCGTTGTGAATAATATTGTATTCAACAGTGATGCCAAATTTCTGATGCCAAAATGATTGATAATGAAAGTGGGATATACGTTTTCATGTATATAACGGCAGCGACAAAACGGTAAAACACTGAACTAAATGTATATAATATTTTCACTGTACGATCATTTTGGACTCAAACATTTTATGGAATAAACTTATATAACTTAGTAAGAGGTAAACAAGGAAAGCTGATATATTAAAGTAACATCAAGGAATCAAATCTCTAACTACCGAGCTGATTAGACTTCTGGTAGCAAGTACAGGAATAAAGTTATTAAGGTAGTGTAAAGTGGCATCGATATACAGATGCCACTTTGCAAGACGATGCCAAATCGATGGTAAATGCATAATGTATCGATGCCAAATTGATAGTAGGATTTATATATATATATATATATATATATATATATATATATATATATATATATATATATATATATATATATATATATATATATATATATATATATATATATATATATATATATGTATATATATATATATATATATATATATATATATATATATATATATATATATATATATATATATATATGTATATATATATATATATATATATATATATATATATATATATATATATATATATATATACATCCTACTATCAATTTGGCATCGATACATTATGCATTTACCATCGATTTGGCATCGTCTTGCAAAGTGGCATCTGTATATCGATGCCACTTTACACTACCTTAATAACTTTATTCCTGTACTTGCTACCAGAAGTCTAATCAGCTCGGTAGTTAGAGATTTGATTCCTTGATGTTACTTTAATATATCAGCTTTCCTTGTTTACCTCTTACTAAGTTATATAAGTTTATTCCATAAAATGTTTGAGTCCAAAATGATCGTACAGTGAAAATATTATATACATTTAGTTCAGTGTTTTACCGTTTTGTCGCTGCCGTTATATACATGAAAACGTATATCCCACTTTCATTATCAATCATTTTGGCATCAGAAATTTGGCATCACTGTTGAATACAATATTATTCACAACGAAAAATAGACAATTTGAGAATGTATATATTATTTTCATAAAGAAATCAGTCTGGCATCATGTTTTATTGTTTTCACCCAATTTTGAAAAAATGTGAAAACTTTGTATTATCCACGTCCGTCTGTCCGTCTGTCTGTAACCCCAACTCCTCCGTCAATATACCAGCTAGAATGACAAATGAGGTATCAAATGAAAGCTGATAATCCAAGGATGGTACTAAAGGTGAGATATTTGACCTTGGCGGTCTGTCCGTCGGTCTTTACGACCGCGAATATAACTCCTCCATCATTATACCAGGTAGAATGACAAATGAGGTGTCAAATGAAAGCATATAATCCAAGGATGGTACTAACGGTGAGATATTTGACCTAGGCTGTCTTTCCGTCGGTCCCTCCGACCGCAAATATAACTCCTCCGTCATTATACCAGGTAGAATGACAAATGAGGTGTCAAAAGAAAGCTTATAATACAAGGATGGTACTAAAGGTGAGATATTTGACTTAGGCGGTCTGTGACTCGGTCCCTCCGACCGCGAATATAACTTATCCGTCATTATGCCAGGTAGAATGACAAATGAGGTGTCAAATGAAAGCTGATAATCCTAGGATGGTACTAAAGGTGAGATATTTGACCTAGGCTGTCTTTCCGTCGGTCCCTCCGACCGCGAATATAACTCCTCCGTCATTATACCAGGTAGAATGACAAATGAGGTGTCAAAAGAAAGCTTATAATACAAGGATGGTACTAAAGGTGAGATATTTAACTTAGGCGATCTGTGCGCCGGTCCCTCCGACCGCCAATATAACTCCTCCATCATTATACCAGGTAGAATGACAAATGAGGTGTCAAATGAAAGCTTATATTCCAAGGATGGTAATAAAGGTGAGATATTTGACCTAGGCTGTCTTTCCGACGGTCCGTACGACCGGGAATATAACTCCTCCGTCATTATACCATGTAGAATGAGAAATGAGGTGTCAAATGAAGGCTGATATTCCAAGGATGGTACTAAAGGTGAGATATTTGACCTACATGGTCTGTCCGTCGGTCCGTCCGACCGCGAGTATAACTCCTCAATCATTATACCAGGTAGAATGATAAATGAGGTGTCAAATGAAAGCTTATAATCCAAGGATGGTACTAAAGGTGAGACATTTGGCCTAGGCAATCTTTCTGTCGGTCCGTACGACCGCGAATATAACTTCTCCGTCATTATACCAGGTAGAATGACAAATGAGGTGTCAAATGAAAGCTTATATTCCAAGGATGGTACTAAAGGTGAGATATTTGACCCAGGCTGTCTTTCCGTCGGTCCGTACGACCGCGCATATAACCCCTCCGTCGTTATACCAGGTAGAATGACAAATGAGGTGTCAAATGAAAGCTGATAATCCAATGATAGTACTACAGGTGAGCGATTTGACCTAGGCTGTCTTTCCGCCGGTCCGTACGACCGCGACTATAACTTCTGCGTCTTTATACCAAGTAGAATGACAAATGAGGTGTCAAATGAAAGCTGATAATCCAATGATGGTACTACAGGTGAGCGATTTGACCTAAGCTGTCTTTCCGCCGGTCCGTACGACCGCGACTATAACTTCTGCGTCTTTATACCAAGTAGAATGATAAATAAGGTGTCAAATGAAAGCTTATAATCCAAGGATGGTACTAAAAGTGAGATATTTGGCCTAGACAATCTTTCTGTCGGTCCGTACGACCGCGAATATAACTTCTCCGTCATTATACCAGGTAGAATGACAAATAAGGTGTCAAATGTAAGCTGGTAATACAAGGATGGTACTAAAGGTGAGATATTTGACCTAGGCGGTCTGTCGGTGGGTCCGTCCGACCGCGAATGTAACTCCTTTATCATTATACCAGCTATAATAATAAATGAGGTGTCAAATGAAAGCTTATAATCCAAGGATGGTACTAAAGGTGAGATATTTGAGCTGGGTACTCTTTCTGTCGGTCCGTACGACCGCCAATATAACTCCTCCGCCATTATACCGGGTAGAATGACAAATGCGGTGTCAAATAAAAGCTTGTGGGTGAAAACCTAGGACTTACGAAGTCCAATTTAAAAATAGGGCATATCAGAGATATGCCTTAGACATCATAGAAGACAATGACACAGAAAAATCAAACAAGCAATATGTCAAAAGGGCCTTAGTTATGTATCTTCGGTCCTGTTAGTCCAATCGTGATGTATAGCACCTCAAATGATAGGATTTGACAAACAGAATACAATGAGAGAAAAATCAAATACAACCTCATGTCAAAAGGGTCTTAGTCGCGTATCTTCGGTCCTATAAGACCAATCGTGACGTACGGCATCTCAAATAATAGGACTTGACAAATAAAATACAATGACACAGAAAAATCAAATACAGCAACAAGTCAAAAGGGCCCTAGTTATGTACATCTAGTCCTATTGGTCCAATTGTGACGTACAGCAGCTCAAATGGTAGGGTTTAATGAACAGAATACAATGACACAGAAAAATCAAATACAGCAATATGTCAAAAGGGCCTTATTTACGTATCTTCGCTCCTATTGGTCCAATCGTGGCGTACAGCACCTAAAATAACTGGATTTGACTAATATAATACAATGACGTATGAAAATCAATTACAGCATCATGTCAAAAGGGCCTTAGTCTTGTATCTACGGTTCTATTGGTTCAATCGTGACGTACAGCGTCTGAAATGATGGGATTTAACTGGCAGAATAAGATGGTGTAGACAAATGAAAATGACGGCATGTAATAACACTTTAAAATTGTAGAAATAAAATGGATTAACACACATGGTATGACATATTAGGTGAGAGTATTTAACAAATAGAATACGATTACATACGTCCAGTTTTTGACAAGCGACTTCTCTACATATGATAAACGCGAAAGGGCCCCAACGTTCACTGCTCGACATAGGCCTCCCGTTCACTGCATATACCCACTGCTTTCTGACGCTGTGACTTGAGAGGATAGGATTTTACGAATAGAACGACAAAGAAGACTAAACAAGGCAGCTCACGGGAAAAACACAACTGTCCGTTTTATACTCTACAGGGAAGCATCAAATATTCAACGTAAGAATATATTAGAGTATAACGGTATGATAAATATTTTTCTTCTTTTTTTCATTTGGTGCATTCCGTACGTTTTTTAAACATAATCAGGAGAAGTTGTTGAATTTCTGAAGTCTATAAAAGAATTTCTTAACAAACCTTTTTTTAATTGTGTTATGGATTATTTTTAAGAATGTGTTTAAAAGGCAGTTCGCAGGCTTATTGTTCAATGGTCTTATCACTTTCAAGCGCCTGTCTTTTTTGTAGGACTATTAATTGTAACTTGTGATTTCAACCATTCTAGCGGGGCAATGCCTTTTCTATAACTGAAATGAATATTGTTATCCATTTAATTTTTTTCCTCAATTAATTGAATGCCTCCTACTGGTGTTTGGTCTAAGCTTACCGCTTTTCCCCATTTAAGCTAAACTGCTCGTCAAAAGTTAGGGATATAGAAAATTATGCTCATTTTCATAGCTAATTTTTTCGAGAACAGATTAACGGATTCCACTATCTTTTTTTAATATTTTAGATTTTTCTTTAGTATTTACACAGTTGTGCAAAGGTATACACAAACTTCTTTTTTGTACTTATACCGAGTGGTAGGTACAAGTATAGAAAAGAAGTTTGAGTAAACCTCTTGATAGGTATTAGTTACGTATCTTCACTCCCATTGGTCCCAACGTGTCGTACGGCGGCTCAAATCATTGGAATCAGCCAACAGAATACAATGACTAGGGAGCGGATTTATATGCGATCAATTTTGATGAAATATTCGCATATATATGCGGTAAAAAATTACGAAATATGCGCAAGATATGCACAAAAATTCAAAAAATGCGCATTTCGGGAAACCACAAATTTTCTGTCTTATTTAGTAATCTTATTTATTATTTTTCAAATAAAATCATTTTTTATATATGCAATTTATTCACAGTTTTTACAAAAACTGCTACCAATAGTTACCTATTTAAAATAAAACAACAATATCACTATAAATATATCTTCGATTATAATTCACTACAATGTGTTTTTCCAAATTCTTTACGAGGAAACATATTCTTTGATCAGACAAAATATTTTTATAACTTGAAAAACTCCTTTCAACATCGATAATTGGTGCGTATTTAAAATAACTTGTTAATTTCCGTTAGAAAATCGTAAAACTTTGGCTAAAGGTGTAAATTCTCTTAACAATAGAGGATTTAAAAAATCACCAGAATTATAGGTAGGTACCTACCCTAATAGCACAAGGACGTCCAATGGACGTCCTTCACGGACTTTAGGGACGTCCATTGGACGTCCGTTTTCGTCGCGCTACCGAACGTCCATCTAATGTCCGAGGGGACATATATTGGATCTTAATCGGACGTAAATTGGACCTTAATCGGACGTCCTAGGGGACGTAAATTGGACCCTAATCGGACGTAAATTGGACCTTAATCGGACGTAAATTGAACCTTAATCGGACGTAAATTGGACCTTAATCGGACGTAAATTGAACCTTAATCGGACGTAAATTGGACTTTAATCGGACGTAAATTGGACCTTAATCGGACGTAAATGGGACCTTAATTGGACGTAAATTGGACCTTAATCGGAGTAAATTGGATCTTAATCGGACGTCTTAGGGGACGTGAATTGGACCTTAACAGGACGTCCAATTTTGGTCCAAATTCCACGTTGCCAAACGCCCAATGGAGGTCCACCTAACGTCCGAAGGGACGTTCGGTGGACGTCAATTGGGCCTTCATAGGACGTCCCAGTTTGGTCCAATGTATTGCTGCCGATCATCCATCTAACGTCCTGGGAGGACGTTCGGTGGACGTCTAGAGACGATATTTATACCTGTGGAGAATGTATTGTGGGAAATAAAAAATATATTTTTTAAGGAACTTATATTACATCTTATATTAATTTACAATTATTGGATATTAGATTATTTACATTAAATTATAATTACATTTCTCCAAGAAATTAACGCACCACCTTAAAAATGGGCTATTTTTGATGTCTCGAATTTCCTAAAGCCATTGTCCCATCTAAGTGATTTTTTTAATAATATTATAGCCTAGGCTATATGGGCTACCTCCATAAGCTTGTCATGCACGGGGAGCTATACTGTAATAATATTATATCACATCGCTGAGGGAACTCTACATTACATATACTTTTCGAATCAAAACTTTTATTCTCTTAATATTATTACTTAAAAAATATATACTATATTCGTCTCGCTAAACTCGAAAAATAACTTATAAACCATAAAAATCTCCAAAAATATAAATGACACAAATGAGAATTGGCACAATTATTATTATGGTTTTAAGTTGATTTTTCGGATTTAACTACAATATTATGCAAAAAATTATGTTATATCGCAGATTTAAAATGGGTTTATCTCGAAAACAGTTATATTAAGTTTAGCGAGATGATTGTAGTACACTTTTTTTAAGTAAAAATATTAAGAGAATAAAAGTAGACTGGTACGCAGTCTGATTTTTGCATAAGAGTTTAATGAAATGGTAACAAATCAATTGGAAGTTCTGTCCGACAAAATACATGGAACGTTTTCGGTAGTCTGATGTTCCAAGTTTTTAACCTGTTCCACAATTAAAACTTCCCCGGTTCCAGTATTCCCGTACATCAAAGTTTGTCCGACTAGACACCGTGAAGCTATTAACAAATTTTCAGCTTGCTGTTAATCAACTTTTTTTATTACGCGGGATCCAGGTCTATAAATGAATACAATAAATAAGTAGGTAGGTACATATTATACACTTATTTATACGAGTACAATTAATAGTAGAGCTGGTTTTTGGGATGTTACAAGCAGCATTTGCATTTCCACAGAGATACTTATGACAGAAATAATAAAATACCGAGACGGACTATTATTATAATAATTTACAATAGGACCCGACGGCCGACGCTATAGGGACAGGTAAAATTTATGACTGAACAATGCACCGAGCATCGATACAAGCAATATGTACCGGTCGAAGGTTATTTTTTATTGTGCCAAATGGACGTATATAGTACCTACCTTTAAAAATCGAATACACAAATTAAAAGATATTTAACAACCATAAAGATTTGTCAAACTCTATCACCGACTTCATGAAAACAAGTATTACTACATTCTTTGATGGTTTTTGCTGTAAATTTTAAAGGATTGACATGAAATTTGGCATACGCATAGCTAACATGCCAAAGAAAAAAAGTGATATTGTGCCAATGTGTGCTATTGCCCTGGGGTGAGTTTCACTCTTTCTCTGGGGTGAAAAACGTTCAAAATAAGTCCGGACTTCGATAAACTGATTAATATTAAGCAACCTTTATTCCATTGTTACAAAGTATGTGTACTTACAAATTAGTATGTGAATTTGGGGGGTGAGTTTCACCCCGAGGAGGGGTGATATACAAAATATAGATAGATACACAAAAGATATACAAAAATGTTTCAAAACATCGAAAAAATGTGGTAAAATGCAAATATACATATCATATTATGATAAAATTGCGATTTTGGCGATTTGCCTTTTTGGATAGAATGATGATGATGTTGATTAGGATAAAACTGCGAAGAATTTTTTTATCGAAATATAGTAAAAAATATGAAAAATATACCAAAAAGCTTGAAAAAATATGTAAGTATGTAAGGAAAAACATAAATAATTAAATAAACTTTTGACAACACAACACAAAAGTTTGAAACACTCACTATTTGGATTGGTTGTCCTGGCTTGTGATTTTCTTCTTTGCAGATGACGCTCACGGATCGATGTCAATGTCCAACGGACGTCCGAGCACGGACGTCCAATGGACGTCCAAAGGACGTTCATATTTATTCAACACGTAAGTACGTCCAACGTCGGACGTCCGAAGGACGTTCATTTATAGTCCATCCGCATTAGGACTAAAACTGGACCTATTTTGGGCACACGTACGCTCAACTTCAAAAAGATGCTCTCAATATTCATCTGTAGTAAGGATACATTGATAAAAATTATATTTTTGCTTATTAGAATTAACCACCAAACTTCTATCATCTTGGTAACGGGAATAATAAAACATTATAAAGTCCACTTTACATCAACAATAATTGAACAAGAAATTGACGACAAGTTATTCAAGGTCAAATTTGGCTTATACAAAACACAATTCTACTTCCAATTTTGCCGTGAATAAACAGAAAATAAAGAAATTTGACAAAATAAAACATATCCAATTGTTCTATTTCATCAAATTCCTTCATTTTCTTTTACAAATCATACATTTTGTACTCGTCAAATTTGGCCTTGAATAACTTAGTCAATTTCTTGTTCAATTTATTGTTGATGTAGAGTGGACATAACGAATAATTTACCGATCAGATTTTCACACTTTACATAAAAACAAAAACATGTATTAGATATTAAACTACATATACAGTTTTGAATTAAATATGATTTATAATCTTTTCCATTTAAACTATTTTATTAACATAATTAAGTTAATATTTTATTAAATAATTTTGCTGTTTAATCCCCTTATTGGTAGAATATGTCCAATATGGACGATTGGAAAAGGTCCGTATTTCGTCCGAGTACGGACGTCCAAAGGACGTTCATATTTATTCCACCCGAAGGACGTCCAACACCGGACGTCCGAAGGACGTACATATTTAGTCCACCCGAAGGACGTCCAACGCCGGACGTCCAAAGGACGTACATATTTAGTCCACCTGAAGGACGTCCAACGCCGGACGTCCAACGCCGGACGTCCAAAGGACGTACATATTTAGTACACCCGAAGTACGTCCAGCGTCGGACGTCCAAAGGACGTCCGTTTATGGTCCATGGACGTTAGGACCAAAAATTGACCTATTTTGGACGTCCAAAGGACGTCGTGTGCTATTAGGGTATTAAATATAACAAAAGTATATAAAATTCGGATTTCCGGGTAAAACATCCTTCGTCATTTTAACATCCTACAATCATTTCATAAGACGGCGTATTATCCTATAAGTACTTTGTGTAGAGATCGTTTATTTTCTAAGAAAAAATGGAAGGCGGTTAATGAGCTGTCTCTCTTGGTTCTCGAATTAATACAGACCACAGCCTGTGCGTGGAAATATTTTGTCGAATTAAAAAATTTAAATTTTGTTTTGGACTAATGAAATAAAACATTTTAGTAGTTCCAAACTGACACAAAATCTAGGCATCGGATAAAAAAGTTTATTTGAAGAAAGTGTATTTTTTTGTTCTTCTTAATGGCGGTACAGGCTCGTTTTTTTAATATTGTATTTAATTACAGAATAATTTTCAAATATTACCTAATATATTTTTCAAATTGGGCTCTGTACCGCCATTCTTTATTATATTACGGATACGTGTGCCAAATATCTTGAAAAAATATTCAAAATTACAGCCGCAATCTTGGAACGCGTTTGGGCTACCTGTTGATCGCTACTGTATCACCTTAAACAATTTTTTAAACAAATTCACAAAAATAATTTTTTCATTACGAACGATTTTTTAGATAAGTTGGGTTATTCTGAGCAAAAAAGGTATCTTGAGATTTTTCTCTAAAATTGATTTTTGTCGAGTTATATGGCCATTTTCGCATTTTTCAGGTTTTAAATCGCGTATAACTCGACAACAATCAATTTTAGAGAAAATTAACAAGAGACCTTTTTTGTTCAGAATGTCCAAAATTATCTAAAAAAAATTGTTCAAAGTGAAAAAATTATTTTTGTGGATTTGTTTAAAAAATTGTTTAAACAATTTTTCGACCACGGCACCTTGTGAATATGTTATAAGGACCTCTTTTTGAGTAAGTTTGTGCAAAAAAATCGAATCGGAATAATTTCACTAACAGGGGCGACGATAAATCCGGGACTATAGCGCTAATTATTAATAATTAAAAATAACAGCTTTGTAATAAAATAATGACAAAAATCTCTTAAGGACCTTGAAGCAAGGGTTTGAAACTTGATCTGCTCACTTTTTAATTTCATAATAATAACTTTTAATCGAGTTATTAAGACTTAAAAATGGCCATTTTCGCATTTTTCAAATTTTTAATCGCATATAACTCGACAACAATCAATTTTAAACAAAAATGGCAAGACACCTTTTTTGCCCAGAATGACACAAGTTATCTAAAAAAATTGTTCGAAATGAAAAAATTGTTTTTGTGAATTTGTTTCAAAAAAATTTTTTAAACAATTTTTCGACCAATGCACCGCCCGGCACCCTTTGGATATGTTATAAGGACCTCTTTTTGAGTAAGTTTGTGCAAAAAAATCGAATCGGAATAATTTCGCTAGCGGGGGCGACGATACTGCCCGGTCTACTTTTGATGCTGATGGTGATAGAATAGATACTTTTTATATAACAAAAATAAAACTTTTTTTAAACTCTTTAAAAAATTTGTGGCGGGTTTTCCCCGAAAAGTGCGTTATTTTTTGGACATTTTACGTTGAACTAGTCGATTTGGAATTTGACGAATAAGAACCAACTTTTGATTAGCTCCAACTCTGTTTTTATTGTGTGTCCAGACTTCATACATACATCATTTTTTTTACTGTTTTATAAGCTTTATATTTGCTAGGAATAGTTTTTCGATCAAATACTTACTTTTTGATTTATTTGCGAAAAACCATCTAAAAACAAAAGTTACAAGGAATTTAATTAGTTTATCCACTTACGGACTTATTTGGACCTATATTTTTTCACACTCGAGAAGGGGGTGGTACTCATCCCCAGAAAAAAAGCACACACTGGCACTCTGATGTTCATTTCGCGAAATATCGCAGGGTTCGTATTTAAAATTTTTAATTTACTCCTCACCCCTTTCCGTGGGGGTTCGTTTTTGGTATCATTCGATAGACTTTTGAAAAATATTGAACACGCATTTTTTAGTTTTTCGATCTGACGTTCATTTCGCGAAATATTCGCTTTTTTGTGAAACTTTGTGACTCGCCCATCATTTCTTCAGATTTGGGAACACTTAATAATCGGAGGGGGCCAAGTCAGGAGAGTAAGCCGCATGAGAAAGTAATTAGAACCCCAACTCGAATTTTTTGCTACTGTCACAACGCTCTTGTGAGTCGATGTATTGTCTTAGGTCTTGAGAACACTTTTTTCTTCTGCTTATGGAGTCGTTTTTCATTCATCACATACCGGAACTCACCACATAAATTTTGAAGACCCTGACATCAAAACTGTATTAAATTATATGTGATCTAAGTAAGTTAATGAAAAGTCAGAATAGATAGAGTAGAACACTTATAAAAAAAATTGTAACAAGCAATTGGACATCGTAAGTTCTAATTTTTCACAAAAAGTGACCGGAAGTTGAACCGGCAGTCGATATTTGAACCCTTCGTGTAACTTTTTGTCAGCTGATATGACGGATGAATTTTGTTCACCTACAGATATGGACGAACAGACAGGCATGAAACCGGAAGTATGTATTTGTTCTGGTCTTTCTTAGTCGTGTTGACCAATAGTTTGTACTATTTCGACGAATTTAAAACAGTACTTTCGGTTGCAACTCTGGAACAGGCAGTCCGAGGTCAAACTTCTCACATGTAATATCATATTTTGGTTATAGGCTTTCATTTGACACCTTATTTGTCATTCTTTCTGTCCTACTAATAGACGAGTTGTGTTTATTGACGGACAGACATGGATAATTCTAGGTTTTCACATTTAATGATAAAAACAATAATTATACAATTCAGTTAACCTGACTATATCATTGTGATAATGACTTCTTATCTAAAAGTGACAACGGCAATAATTGCCGTTGTAATAATTATTATTCCATTCACTCACGATAAAATATCGCAAAACCTCCAGATTTTAAAGAACCGCTTGGATTGACATAAAATTTGGCACACACGTAGCTAAAATGCCAAAGAAAAAAGTGAGATTATGCCGATATGTTCTCTTGTCCTGGATGTGACTTTCACCCCTTCTTGGAGGTGAAAAAACATACGTGCAAAATAAGTCCGGAAGTGGATAAACTGACTAATTCTAATTCTAAGCAAATTTTGTTCTATAAAAGTTTTAGGTCAATACTTTTCGAGGTATGTGCGAGTGAATATGTTTATTTTTCATAGAAAAACACGTTTTGGACGGATTTTCGCAAATAACTCAAAAAGTAAGTATGTACATATTTTATCGAAGAAAATATTCCTAGCAATAATATAGCTTATGAAAAAGAGGTGTCAGTATAAGGTCTGTAGACCCAGTAGAAGCAGGGTTGCAGCTAATGAAAAATAGGTTCTTATTCGTCAAATACCAAATCGAATATTTCAACGTAAAATAACCAAAAAAATAAAGCACTTTTCGGGAAGCACTCATCATAACTCTTTTAAAGTGTTTAAAAAAAATTTTTTTTGGTGTTTTTAAAACAGTTTCTAGCGTGAAAAGTAAGCAAGTTACGCTGAAAATAAAATCGTTCCCTTTTTTTTGGCAAAAGAAAGTCATGAAAATTAATTGTTACCGCTTCACACGTTACTTTAGATAAATGTATTGTTTATACAGGGTGTCTCCGAAAATAGTGCGTTCCTTTAAGGTGTGGATATAATACACAATTTAGAACAAAAAGGTGTTGTAACATTTTTTCCTAAAGTTAACCGTTTCAACAAAAATTACGTTGTTCTTCATAAGAGTAAATTTTTATTTTCATAAATTTATATGACCTGGCAACATGGCGTAGAAGAACCTGTGACTGTGAAATTTAATCTAATGGGACCCCTTGTTTATTTACTAATTGAGTATCAATTTGCATATCAAAATGTATTTTCGTTTTTTGGTCAAACGGCTGAATTTAGAATAAAATGTTATAAGACTTTTTTGCTCTACATTGTGCTTTCTATCTATACCTTTAAGGAACGCACTATTTTCGGGGAAACCCTGTATATGATCTGTAAGTTGCATTGGTTCAAAATGCTTATTTTTGAAAGGGGTTTTGTTGAAAGGCCTCGAACGAATCACTAGTCACGAGTATGTATATGCAAATTTTGAACAGCCATATCTTAACCAATTTTTGTCTTCCAGAAAATCAAAAAATTCCAAATATTTAAAAAAGCAACACCTACATTTTTTACTCTTTAAGATATTTGGTATCACTAATAATTTTTAAGTTATTTTGACAAAAGCCTTTTTTTCAAAATTAAAGATTTAAAAAAATTTACTTTAAAACCAAATTTTTCCACAAGTAAGCACTTTGAACTGATGAAACTTACAAACACAAACAATACATAAAGTTACTTGTGAAGTGGTAACGATTAATTCCATTTGGGCTGTTAATTAGAGGGAGTTTTTAGAATATTTTTAACCAAAAAAAAAGGAACAACTGTATTTTGAGCGTAACCTGCTTACTCTTGCTGCTGGAAACTTTAAAAAAAAATAAAAATAAACGTTTTCTTAAACACTTTAAGAAAGTTGTAATAAGTTTTCCCAGAAAAGTGTTTCATTTTTTTTATTTCACGTTAAAATATTCGATTTGGAATTTGAGATATAAGAGCTTATTTTTCACTATAGTCTGTTTTTAAACAAGAGGAGTCATTCAAATTTCCCGCGCCGTACACCTTGTTTGTAATTGGTACAACCTCAGGCAATTTTACTCATATCAAATTTTGACACTATTGGCATTTCATAGGTTAGTTTATTTATTTTATCAGCAATTTTTGTATTTTCTGCGTTCTTCCTTTTATTTTTAGATTTTTAGTCAAGATTACCGTCAAAGGCCGATATGATCAACCAAAAAAGAAGATTTATCTGATGATATTTCTAGTGACTTTCTTGGGTGTGAATCTGCCATTTAGTTTACCTACTCCTCTTGGTTTTAAAACAAAGCTTAGCAATAACTCTGCTTCTACTGGGTCTACAGACCTGACACATATACCATTTTTTCACTTTTTTATAAGCTATATTTACTATTTGCTAATTTTTTTTCAATAAAGTACCTACTTTTTGAGTTATTTGCGAAAAACCGTATAAAAACGTTTTTTTTTTGTTGAAAAATGAACATATTCACTCGCAAATATCTCTAAAAGTATTGACTTAGTGAAAAACGCTATAAAATAGAAGTTGCTTAGAATTAGTCAGTTTATCCAATTCCGGACTTATTTGAACGTATTTGTTTTCATACCCTATAACCGACGAAACTCACCTCCAGATCAAAAGCACATATCGGCACAATATCACTTTTTTTCTTTAACATAATATTAGCTATAGGTACGTGTCCCAAATTTTATGTCAAACCAAGCGTTTCTTCAAAATTCTGACCAAAAACCCTAAGTAAATTAAACGAAAATATAAAATGAATTTTTCAAACAAATATTTTAAGTCGGTATGAGAAATTTTAATTTAACAGATGAAATCAAATAAACACAATTCAACTCGTAAAATATTTAGACCCTTGCTTGGTAATCCAGCTGAACAGGTAAATAACCTACCTTTTATGTAGTTTATAATCTGAGAGGATGGAATATTTTACCAAAATATTCCATCCTCTAAGTTTACAATAGACCTTTTCTACCTGTCCTCAAAAGATCGGTATTTTTAACTCGTGGCAACGTCGAAAAGCGGCAAAATGATGGGAAATACACATTTTTATGTGGTGGAAGTCAAAATGGTTATGAAGTGTAAAAATTTTTGTATATAATTTAAATTTTTAAAATTAAAATTTTAGAAAACTGAGAACGATACAGGGCGTTAAAAAATGCGCTCAACAAACATACACGAATTAAAATTCGAAAATGATAGTATTTCTTGGTGATGCCAAATGACTGCAACATGAAAAGATGACATAATGATAGCGGGATGTATATATATATATATATATATATATATATATATATATATATATATATATATATATATACATTGATTTATTACAATTAAGTTTGAAACATCTGAATAGTTCTGCTTCCCTTCCCTTAACAATTTCAATCAAACAAACACTAAACATATCAAAATAGCATGTACTAAAATGTATATTCACTGCGCAAGCTAAATAATGACGTCACTGGCTTGATGAAGTTTAATTCGCGTCTACCTAACTTTTTTATTTGAGTACACGTTAGCGTGTACCTAGACACAGCGAAATATAACCATAATCAAAACTAATGCAAAACTATGTGACGTCACGGTCCGTTTGAACTATTTTATACCGCAGAAGACTTTAAATATGTATTTCTAAGTTATTACGAGTTTTTGAAGAGTGAAATTTTGGAAATCTCATTTTTAAAGAAAACTGAACATTATTATCTAATAAAAAAAAATGTGCAAGTTCCCTATTAGACCAGCGTATTATAACTATTTTTTTTTCAAAATTTAAGGATTATGCAAAAAATCGAAAAATTTATATTTTGTCGATAAAATATTAAATAAGCATCTCATCTTTATAATCTTTATAAGTTTGATCAATGTATCATGATTATTTTGGTTATTATTGCGATCGCAAATTGTTAAATCAATTGAATTGTTGGTAAAATATTCGTTTAATATTCACCGGCTTCTGGAATTACAATATATACCAAGAAAGCTTTGATGTCACTAAGTTATTTAATTATTTATTAATAATTACTTACCTAAAATTTTTTTTTAAATTAGAGTTTTTGTTGGGAAAACCAGCATTTTCCGAGGAAAATTTTCGTCGGAGCAAATCGGGAAAAACATATCTCTATGCAGAATTTTTGTTGTAAAGTTAATATCTTCGGAGTTATAGAGCAATAATTGAAAAAAATAGGTACGATTTGTCGGCGCCATTTTGTTTATAAAAAAAGTAGCACACTATCTGCGGACTTTGCATACCTATATTATTAATATAGGATCTTATAATTCAATTCCAGCAATAAAATTGCTGGTTAATAACTTTTCCATGAATTTTGCTAATTAGCCCAGAGTACTAGGTGACTAGCGTCATATCGCAATTGAAAGATGAAGTAGTTTTCAATCCTAATAGCAATATTAATATTATTTAAAAATATTAAAATATTACTAAAATATTTTTAAATTCAAAACTTATTGGTCCATTTTGTTGCAGGCCTATATTCTCTCCGATGAGACTCTAACAAGAGTCGAAAATCGTCGATTCAGAGGGCTGGACTGCGCTTCGTATTCTAATTGACAGTTTGTTTTGCCTTCGCATTTCAACTGAATAAAAATGTAATTTTTATTTTATTTTTACAAGTAAAACATAGGAATGCACGTCATAGTTTTAATGACATCATGACCCACCGGTACAAACTTGATGGCAAACAAATTCAAAAAATGTTTCCTCATATATTAGTTTTTTCGGTACCGTCAAGTTTACCAGAAAAGCGCTTTTGCCAAATAAAAACATATACCAAAGCAGCTGCCCACTATACTGCTTATCTTTGTCTTTAGTGAATAAGTAGAAGAGTGTGTCTTAGAGTGTGAAACAAAGATCTCTCTGTACTATAAGTGTCAAACTGACATTTTCATATAGAAAGATTCCATATAGTAAGATTTTTGTTTCTGTACTTACCTTCTTCTTTTATGGCCTTTGGGTGCTGTGCCCATTTAGCCAATCACATTGCTTAAAATTAAAGCCTAATTAAACCGGCCATACAACAAATCTCTTACGAACCTAATCGACCAATCAAGGATTGGGAAGGGAAAGTGAAGTTGGTTAAAATATAAACTGCCTTTAAAATATAAACTAAATAAATAAAATATAATTTGAAAACAATAATTTGACATTATATTATTTAACCTCTAATATTATGACAGACGTTAATCCTGATCATGTCAGGTGTTCTGTCCTGGGGCCCAGAGCACGCCAAATAGAATTCTATTTTGCTGACGTCACAAAATAGAATTTTATAATGGGATAATCGACGGTTGCTAGGCAACGTGACGTCACTAAAATAGAATTCTATTTGGCGTGCTCCCACAGCAGAATCGAGAGCAGTTTATTCCTTTGGTATTGGCCATCTACATGTGGTCTATCGTGCATGAAAACGGGCATTGATTGCACTGGAGCAGGTGTTCCATGTTCTGTCGTTGTTCTTACGTGCATAAAGGCGCGTTTCACGATGACAATTGGCGAGACAATTGTCAGAAGACAACTGACTGGCATGTAATTATTGTCTTCATCTAAACACTTCAGGAAACCCTCAAAATTGGCCCAAAATTCAGTTGTCTCCGGGAGTAGACTAAGGACAATGAGTTGCGCCCAGTGAGCTCCCACACCACTCGAAATCTCAATTGTCGCGACAATTATTGGCGCCCTGTGAACGGTGTAGGCCAGTACTGCTGTCTTGTTTTTGTTGTTTGACACAACAGATGAGCAGTCGGACATGTTTTAGCTGTCTACTGCCATGGCAATAGTTGGCCCCGTATAAACATCTTCTCGTTCAACTGGACTGGCGTCCAACAATCCGCAACCACGTGATGACAATTGTCCAATGACAATTGTCTCACCAATTGTCATCGTGTAAACACGGCATCAGGTGTCATTTTCATCGATATGGCTCCATCTTGCTCTGTTGGTATTCACGGTGGCCTCGCCCGGTCTCGTTTGGTTAAGTATTACACACGTCCTCCAGGCGTAGTCCAAACCAGTCAGTGTGTTTGGTTTCGAAGGACATCAGACTTGGGGTTTCATATGAAAGCCACTGTGAAAACCTTTCTTTTAAATATTGAATGGGTTGCATATGTGAGTCCATATTAAATATAGTAATGAAAAACAGACCTACTCACAATCATTTAATTATACTTTGACGACCGGTTTCGATCTCTACAATATACAGATCATCTTCAGGTCGGCGTTACAAGTAGTTAAATGATGCCGTTACAAGGATTGCGTTGCAACTTAGTTGTTGTCATATTAGTACGTCCAAATTATGCTAATTGGTTTGTTGGGATAGTGATAGGGTAAACAGACATGTTACGTAGGTTAAAACACAGTAAGATTTCGGATTTGGAATGGATCCTGAAGGAAGATGCGTATGTGAAACGGGTGATGTTTTGTTCGAATGGAGAAAGACAATGCTCCAGGGGTTGCGTATTAATTGTAGCAAAGTATGAAATGTTATTCTAGACTCTTGTACAAATGTGATGGTCTTAGCTCGTAGATGTTATACGATGCGGGCAGAGGTCAAAGCATAGGAAATGACAAATAGGAAATTGTTGTAATAAATTAATTTAATTTAAGATGTGTTGTTCCCAGTAAATTAACTGAAGGATGTCATAAGTATAATAATAACATTATAATATTATGAAGTAGTAAGTGCCATACACTGTGAAAACTATGAAGTGTATAGAAATTAAAAGAAAGCAAGTTAGTTAAATGAAAAATTATTATTATCAAAAAGTCGGTTAAGAAACTTTAAATTGAAAAATTGAAAAAGGTAAGAAATTGAGAAAATTAAAGATTATTTTGTTTGAGCTATTGTATAATCGGATATGTACAAAGAAAAAGAAAGAAACGAAATATTAATGGAAGGGTGTAGGCACTTACTTGAGAATAGTTTTTTAAAAAATAAATAAATAAATTAACACATAACACATAGGGTTTAAAAGCACAAAGACATAACAATTATTGGTAAAAGGTTTTTTAAGGGAGGTAACTACATTTCCCCAATTCACTAAATAACTTATTTTTTATTTCCTAAATTGAAGTCTAGTTTTTTTTTTAGAAACTTCTAACTTTTTTAGAAACTTTTTAGAAACAAAAAAAAAACTAGACTTCAATTTAGGAAATAAAAAATAAGTTATTTAGTGAATTGGGGAAATGTAGTTACCTCCCTTAAAAAACCTTTTACCAATAATTGTTATGTCTTTGTGCTTTTAAACCCTATGTGTTTTGTGTTAATTTATTTATTTATTTTTTAAAAAACTATTCTCAAGTAAGTGCCTACACCCTTCCATTAATATTTCGTTTCTTTCTTTTTCTTTGTACACATCCCATTATACAATAGCTCAAACAAAATAATCTTTAATTTTCTCAATTTCTTACCTTTTTCAATTTTTCAATTTAAAGTTTCTTAACCGACTTTTTGATAATAATAATTTTTCATTTAACTAACTTGCTTTCTTTTAATTTCTATACACTTCATAGTTTTCACAGTGTATGGCACTTACTACTTCATAATATTATAATGTTATTATTATACTTATGACATCCCTCAGTTAATTTACTGAGAACAACACATCTTAAATTAAATTAATTTATTACAACAATTTCCTATTTGTCATTTCCTATGCTTTGACCTCTGCCCGCATCGTATAACATCTACGAGCTAAGACCATCACATTTGTACAAGAGTCTAGAATAACATTTCATACTTTGCTACAATTAATACGCAACCCCTGGAGCATTGTCTTTCTCCATTCGAACAAAACATCACCCGTTTCACATACGCATCTTCCTTCAGGATCCATTCCAAATTCGAAATATTACTGTGTTTTAACCTACGTAACATGTCTGTTTACCCTATCACTATCCCAACAAACCAATTAGCATAATTTGGACGTACTAATATGACAACAACTAAGTTGCAACGCAATCCTTGTAACGGCATCATTTAACTACTTGTAACGCCGACCTGAAGATGATCTGTATATTGTAGAGATCGAAACCGGTCGTCAAAGTATAATTAAATGATTGTGAGTAGGTCTGTTTTTCATTACTATACTATACCTTTCTTTTAATTTCAGCCGTAGGTCATCATGTAAGTCGCCTGCTCTTCCGCACCGAACATCACATGTTTGTCGTAAAATGGCTATGTGAAGCGTTTCGTGTACTCTGTGGTTCTTCTTCACAGGTGTAGTATTATTATATCAAATTCAATATATTTTTTTGGTACCTATACAAGATATTATACATAGATCATCCACTGTTTTGTAAACATTATAAACAATGTGTTACCTTGCGATTCAGCAAATTATTCAAGGTGGTCATCACCTGACATTTTATTTATATATTTTTAAACAGGCCGGGGAAAATACAATAAAAATGCTGTTTTAATTATTTTACGATAATAGCTGACGTTTGGGTTCTCTCATGATGTACGTTATCTCCTGTATTATAGTAGTGTTTATAGTGATGTAGGGATTAGTAAATAACGTAAGTCAATTTACTGTATAATCGTATAATTCTTATTGTAAACCTTATCAAAGATCCAGATCTAAATATAAGATCCGGTTAGAAGACTTAGTATAAAAATATTAGATCTATCATGTATATACGATACAGGTTCGTTTTGTCGATTCCCGCAGACTGGGATAATTTCACTAGTGACCTTTCTTTTGTGCAACCTGTTGCTATTAGACAAAGTTTCCTTTAGGGCCATGTCCACTTTCTTTGTTCATGCCGATCTATGTCAGATAGGGCATGCACGTGCACGTGTCAGTGAAGAAGCTGAGGGCTTTGGGTCTAGTTAGGAGAATGTTTTACTGGGCGCCTCATTTAGAGAAGCGAAGTTTGCGAAGTGCATTGTTACCGAGTCAGAGCGCTTGTTTGGCACTGTGCTTTATAAGTTAGTGTTCTGTCCAGCTTCGCTCCTAAGTATACCTATTAGATGGTTAGCGTGTTCCAGTTGGTGTCTCTTTGACCTGATCTTCAGCTTTCTTTTCGTTTCTCTCGATCTTGGATGAAAAAAATTTAACGATATGTAGTTCATTGTTATAAACTTAACAACCCGACAAAAAATAACCCGATGCAAAAGTCAAAGGTTAATAAATTTGCTATAACAGATTAGTGTTGCCCAAGTGCAAGACCAAGACGAGACTTAGAGAGTCTTGGTCTTGGTCTTACGACAGTACACGTGGTCTTGGTCTTGGTCTTGGTATTGCGCTCCAGGTCTTGGTCTTGGTCTTGGTCTTGCAGCAAGAGTCTTGCAAGTCTCGCAGTTGCCCATTAGCCTATTACATAATATCTTAGAACTAGAACAACGTAACAGAGTAGGTCAATTGTAATCTTTAATATCACAGCCATAGTAAAGACCAACCAAATTAATAGATATCTAAACAACTGACACCGGGTGGGGTTTGAACTTATGATCTAAACGATACGTGTCTATATTCCAACTAACCAAATTTTATTAGGAACTTACGTATTTTTTCGAGTATTTGCCATTGACAATGTGTGATTTGAAAAGAATTCAATTCAGTGACAGATGTGCACAATATGAAGGGTCAGAGGGAAAAAGGATGAATGTCAATTTTTGGTCATTTTGAGATTGTTGTGCAATCTGTTAGCTTAGATAGGGTACCTATCAACCTGTGAATGGACAAGGGGGAATAAATATGATAATCGTCTTAAAAATAACGTCACAAGATTGGACGCAAGGGGTAAAAACAATGAATATGTAACTTTATTTCTCATTTTACCGAAAATACTTGGAGATAGACATTCATCGTTCTTTCCCCTGGCCCTTCATATGTTAACGCCAATTCTCATTTTGGTACCGAATACCAAACTGAGAATAATACACTTCTCCAAGAAATTAAGGCACCTCCTTAAAAATGGGTCATTTTTGATGTCTCGAATTTCCTAAACCTGTTGTCTAATTTAAGTGATTTTTTAATATTATATAGCCTTATTCGTTAACAATATCGCTGTAATAATATTGTTGCTAGAAGTTAAATTGTCGTTGTATAGGTACCCGATAACTTATCGGTACTAATGAGTGTACCAATCAAACTGTGTTTTTTTTCTCAAAGTTAGCATCATCCTGTGGAATATTCTAGCATTTACAAAATACTGAAATTAAAACCCAACTACAGTCTGATATTTTTTTAACATTTTGTTTTTTCATTCGCTAATGTTGGATAACAGTGAAGTTGGGTATTTTAACAACTAGCCATGTTTTTCATCAATACAGGGTGTTTTTAAATAAGTATGGCAAATTTTAAGGGGTAATTCTAAACAAACGGGTCGTTTTACCCGTATGCGCGCCAATGGAGAATATTCAATTCTTAATTATTGTATGTCAAAAATGCGTAATAACTACCTCTTAAAACCCACAAAATTTCATTTGCATATTTCAACCGGTTTTAGAGCAATAAATCGTCAGTTTGTAAGAAAAATTTTAACACCCCCTATTTCGGAAACGAAGCATTTGCGAACATACACTTATAAAGCAAACTGTCAAATTATTTTTCATGCAGAATTGCCCTTTAAAGTTTGCCATACTTATTTAAAAACACCCTGTATTGATGAAAAACATGGCTAGTTAAAAAAGTACCTAACTTTTTATTATCCAACATAAGCGAATGAATCAAAAAAACAAAATGTTAAGAAAATATGAGGCTATAGTTGGGTTTTAATTTCAATATTTTATAAATGCTAGAATATTCCACAGTGTGATGCGAACTTTGAGAAAAAAAAATACAGTTTGATTGGTACACCCGGTGTACAATGACAAATTTACCTGTCTGGAAACAATATTATTACAGCGATATTTATACAGAATGAGGCTATATTATTATCAAACATTAAAATCAAATAAATAAAAAATCAAATTATCAACCACTTAAATCGAACAAATTTAGGAAATTCGAGAGACCAAAAATGACACGTTTCTTGGAATAGTGTATATCAACCAAAGAGCATAACAAAAGAACAGTCGATTGATAAAACAAATGACCAATTTAATTTATTACCTACAGAAAAAACTGCTATAAATGTCCTTTTGTTTTCCATGTATTTCACTGTAAATATTTCTTTGTTGAATGCCTCGTAGACTAAATATTTGGGTATTTGGTTACACACTCAGCAGAAAAAATATACATAATAGTCTTATTATTCTATATATCGATATGATTTTTGTGTGTTTAAATTCCTAAAAAACTAATTAAGGAAAAAAATTAACTACTTATTGTTGGTATATTTTTTATCAGCATATGACATATTTTTAAAAAGTTTCGATACATTATAGGTCTGGATCACGCGTATCAAAAAAAATTGATTAATAGCAAGCTGAAAATTTGTTAATAGCTTAACGGTGTCTAGTCGGATAAACTTTGATATATGGGAACACTGGAACAGGGGCAGTTTTAATTGTGGAACAGGTTAAAAATTTGGAACGGTCAGACCACGAAAGCGGCACATTTATTTTGTCCGACATAATAGACTTAAACTCTCCGAACAGAGATTAAACTCTCATGCAAAAATCAGACTGCTATTTATCACCTGTCATAATTCCTGTCATTTAACAAATTCTACATGTTCCACTCATCAAAACGTCCATTTGGTGATAAATAGCAGTCTGAATTTTGCATGAGAGTTTAATCTCTGTTCGGAGAGTTTAAGTCTGTTCTGTCGGACAAAATACATGTGCCGTTTTCGTGTTCTGACGGTTAAAAATTTTTAACCTGTTCCACAATTAAAACTTCCCCTGTTCCAGTGTTCCCGTATATCAAAGTTTCTCCTACTAGACAACCTTAAGCTATTAACAAATTTTCAGCTTGCTATTAATCAACTTTTTTTCATACGCGGGATCCAGACCTATTAATTTATGAATGGAGGGCGGCTATTCTCAAAACCTGGACAATTAATTTCAGAGCGAAGAATGTATGTTTGTTTATGGTATTGTTCGTAAGGAGCATTAGTCCAATTTTACAAATTTTTTTTGCTTCTCATAGAGTACCTACCTAAGAATATACCCGAACTAATATACTTCATAGAACGACCCTCAGTTCTAATTGCAAGACGCAAGAGTCTTGCAGGCTTAGTCTTGTTCTTGCTCAAATCTTGCACGGTAAGTCTTCGTCTTGGTCTTGCTCAAATTAGGCGGTCTTGGTCTTGGTCTTGGTCTTGGTCTTGCGAAAACGCAAGAACAAGACCAAGACTGCAAGACCAAGACTGATTTTGGGCAACACTATAACAGATAGTTCAAATAAAGTGACGCCAGATCAGAAAACGTTCAGAAGGACACTAACAAAAATATTCGAACTATTTCTTCATGTGCCTCCTCCTTTAAGGACATTGGCGATCATTATGGCCCATTCATCTTTCTGTCTGCAGTGGTTTTGAAGAGTTCTATTGTTGTTTTCCCACTCCACTGCTTTAAATTTTTCAATCAGGATTTGCGTGGTCTCCCCGGTCGTCTTTTTTTACCTTGTATAACGAATAGAATCAACTCATATTTTTCATTTAAGCCAGCCAGCATAGTGCTGAGTATTTCTTTCATTTTTCTCTTTCTTATTGTTTCCTTAATTGTTACATATATTTTCCAGATTATTCAATATCACCACATCTCAAAGCGTCTTTTTTCAGTTGCGTCCGTAATTGTAAAGGCTTCAACTCCATACAAAAGGACAGATAATGCGTATCATTTTAATATTCCAGTTCTAATTTATATTCCCAGTTTATTCCAAATATTCAAACAAATATAAAAAATTAATGGTTAATTGAGACTCAAATGAAAAAGCCTAAAATAAGTCAATAATAATAAAACGAAAATAATGGAGAAAGAAAACATTACAAAATAATCGCAGAAAAATATATATCAGATAAAAGCATCTCACCTATACAATTTCTTGGTCCATAAGAAAACGGTATGTATGAGCATGGATGTCGTTTTGCAGTGTTTTCAGGCAAAAAACGATCTGGATCAAATTTAAGTGGGTCAGGCCAGTACACGGGATTTCTGTGAATAAATACGGCACCAAAAATGACAGAACTCCTACTTGGAAAAATCATATCACCTGAAATAACCACCAGTGTAAAATAGTTTTTATGAAACAGTTCGTGAAGTAAGCTTTTTGCGCACGCACGCGATGTTTAGGGCACGAGCGGGGCGAGTGCTATAAATCTCGTAAGTGCGCAAAAAGTACTTCACGCACAGTCAGAGTTTTATATAATACATATTTTATTAATGATAAGCAAATAAAAAAACTGCAACTATTCGTCACTGGCATACATTTCTATTCTACAATTTTTAGAACTTGGACCTTTAAAAATTCAAACTTCTTTCAAACTTCAAAACTGTCCAAACTTTTCTTGTAATTTATTGCTCACATGACATCACCATGACAATGCGAAAGTTACTGATACTTAATTATATGAAAGAATGCCAAAAAAAGAGTGCGACAAAATAATAAATCCCATTTAAATTACATTGTCGCTTCACGCACACTGTAACGGTCCACCCGTTATAATATCATTTTTAGCGCTTTAATTATTTTTAAAATTATTTTCTTTTGACCTCCCATTTAAATTCTTTAATTTCTCGTAAAGGACTTCTCATGTGACGTCACACTGTACGGAACATAGTTGAACCGTTCCTTGTCATTTAATTCGTGTTCCGTGAGAATTTGACGTCTTCCTCGCTGAATGAGAGAGGAATGCTCTTTACTTGACTGTGAGCTGTGGTTCGAATCGGTTATACCAATGGCGGGTTGATAATTTCAAGTATTTAAATCATTTTTGTTAATTTCCAAGTGAAAAGTTATCTGGAGCCTGGAGTATGGAAACATATGTGTAACTCAACACCTCATGGAATCTGGATAAGAATCAACCCGGTAAAATATTTAGTTTTTCATAATAATTTTTTTATATAGCCTGGTTTTTTTGTGATGGAACATTTGATATATTAGGTTCATTGTTAAATTTCTTAGTCAACTCATTATTTGGATTTTATGTAGATTATTTCGATTATTGAATATTCATTCAATGAAAATTATATATTAATATATTTTTTGGTTAGACATAACCAAACATATGCAATTCTCAATTAATATTGGAAATAATTATCATTTCTCTGTAGGTTTTAAATTTATTGAACATCCAATATTTTTATAAATTCTATATATTTTTACAGATATTCCCTCAGATAAATCATATTCAAATTTCACATTCATCATTATTTGTTCATGTTTTCACACTCAAAATAGTTCAAGGTTACCTGAGATTAGTTTTTGTTCCATTTTAATGATCGGTTTTTCTATGTTAATGCTTCTAAAAAGTTTCCTCAATTATTTCTTCTTCCCTTTACTTTTTGCTAATATCTAAAATGGGAAATAAAACTGGGAATGTTTTTAGCCATTTGGGAGAAACCATAAGATGAAGTCATAGCCCCTTCTTTGACCACCTAGGGAAACCACCACAGCCACAGTCAAGTCAACATTGGGAGTAAGTCATTTTTGGGAACAAGCTTTTTGGGAGTATTCCAGCTCCTTTTCGTCCTGCCACCTGGGCCTACGGAGGGCATGGGACCGCATCATCTTGATGCTCATTTCTGAGGATGCAGCAGCAACCTCTTTAGGAGTCGTTTGGGAACATTTAGTGTTGTGTTTTAAGTAACTATGGTTTTTATATATCAGACATTTATTTGATACATTATGTTTATTAATTATTTTTTTCAGATTTAGCGTACCTTTGTTTTTATATGACATATTTGTATACTATGGTATTTGGTTCCCAAACTTTGTATCTACGGTAACTTCTTGTGCACAGGAATAAGCCTAGAGAAAATTAGGTTTTTAATACTTTATTATTGGTTTATGTAATTCGGGTAAATTTATTTTTTAATATTACTAGCTTGTTTCCCAAATATTTTACTGTTATTCGCTTTATTCCATTTGTTCGGTTAATTTAGGTCATCGTCGGTATTTATCTCAACTTCATTTCTACTTTAGTCAATTGTATATTTAACTTTATTTATTCATTATTGTATTTTCCCTTAGTGAGGCTTGGGCCTATTTATTTGTAGTATTTTCATCTTTGTCAGTTTCCTTTAGTTGTACGTAGCGGGCGTACTATAACCATTTGGTAGAAGACATATGTAATTGTGTACCCTATATGTTAGTAAGAGGTACTTATACCTTTAAGTTTTGTAACAGGTAACATTATTATTATCTCAAATATAACTTTTTGTATAACTTATGTCATTTTAGAGTCACATGATATGCACTTTGTGTAACTCAGAGATTGTCCAAGATCTAGTAGTTATTTTTAATAAATGTTTATTTATTTTGTATATCATTTATTTTTATTATTCCTTTATGTTCATTATTTTACAGGTTTAATATATTCGATATTTGACAGCAGTATAAGATACCTGTGAAAATGATCGAAGATCATTTTCATGGCGCCCATGGTTTGTTAGATTTATTTATCTTGTTCGTCTTTAGCAATTATCCATCTTCGTTCAGTTTCAGTACATTATTCTTATTTTATTATTTCATCTTTTAGTCATCATTACTATCTATATAGAGCTACTGTTCTTCGACAGGCATGCAAACGAGCCGTATCCATCCTTGAGTGTCAAGTTGCTCTCTTGCATCTATAGCTAGCCAACTCTATTCAGTTTGCCTCTGTCTCTTCCCACTTCTACTTCTATCCCTTCTAATCCCCCTTTCTTCAGTACTACTGCAAAGTAGTATTTTTTATTTTTCTTACTTCGGCTTCTCAACGTAGAAGTCACTTCACCCTTTTCTTTACACACCCCACTCTCTTTTCATTTTTATTCATATCTAGTACTTTTTTTTCCTTACTTCTGTTGAAGTATATCTTTCTTTTTACTTTCACTCCAATAGAAGTTTTCTTATTTTTGTTACAACACTTTAAACCCTTCACGTCCTGCTATCTATAATGACAGTTTTCACAAAATAAAAACCTGTACATAATACGAGATAGAGTAGATAATAGTTATTTATAATATAAGTGTTAAAAGTACACGTTTAAGGCACGCATGTGAAAGTTTGCAGAATGAGCGATAGCGAGTTCTGCAATTCACATGAGTGCCTTAAAAATGTACTTTTTAACACGCATATCATACAATATTTTTTCTACAAACGTAATTACAGGACAATATCTACAAAAACTTTTACTTGACCTTGACTGACATTCCAGTTTTATATTTTTTTGACATTACATCAAAATTGTATATACGATCAATACGAACTGCAGTGCCTTAAATTTTTTTTAAAGCACTAGTGCCTTAAAGTAGCATTTTTAACGCTCGTACGGAGTGCTAAAAATTGCATTTTTAACACGGTTGTAGAAAAATAAATTTTTTCATTATTTTAGAAGTAATACAAGCTCAAAAACAAAAAAAATCTAAAATATTTTTTTTCTTTAATAATAGAACCAGAATACCAATAGACGTAGAAATACTGTGCCCACTGGTAAATAGATTTCAAATTATTGCACCGAGCAGCAGCTGATCAAGAATAGATAAGCTGTTTATTTGGATAGTTTCACTTTAGAAGCGATTTGCGACATTCACAAGTTTGTGTCAATGTCAAATGAACCAAGAGTATAAAGCGAAGCGAAAAATTTTGAAGGCACAAACAATGTTAAACCATATTATTACCTGAAGATATTTATAGAAATCGTGGCAACCCTGTAATTTAAGCCAAAAATGAATTATGCCGCCGTCACTCTTCTGCTTTATCTGATAGAAAAGCAGATTTAAATAGGCAAATATTTCAAAATACACTAAATTCCGAATGTGATGTTTCAAAGTATCATAATATAAATGGTATGATTGGATTTAAATTTGATGAAGGTATGGCAGCTAATATAATTTTTAGATTGAATCTCATTAATGTAAGTATTCAGTATTCTACCGAGATAAAGACCTGTGTCATGGTGCACTAATATGAACTGGTTATCCAATATGGCTGGCAAATGGCAAAACGTGATCTTCTAAAGTGTTTTAAATGTATATATCAGCCGTAATTCATCCAATCACCTTCACAAGTTCGAAATCTCCTTTCCAAGAAATACCGCTCCGTAGCACTATGCCGCCACCACCAAAATTTTAACACTCTGTATGAGGTTACATCTGGCACAGCGTTCATTATGTGAAAGCAAGATTTACAAAACTTCATCTACATTCGAAGAATTGGCGAACATTATGCAAGCATTAGTTTTGTAACCTCATACAGAAGGCCGATTCGCGCTGTGTGCCCCGAACGTACCCAGAGGGAGAACGCCTGCGCATTAAAAAATTGGACGTTCAATAAGGTCGAATATTTCCCACCGAAAACGTAATGCGCAGGCGATCACCCCCTGGGTAAGTTAAGGATACGTTCAGGGCATGCTCCACGAATAAGTCTAGAGGTTAGTTTTGGTGGTGGCGGCATAGTGCTACGGAGCGGTATTGCTTAAGGACATAACTAACACGTCAAGATGATTAGGCGAACGCCAACTGATATGTATATTGAAAACATTTAAGATCATGTTTTGCCATTTGAAAGCCATATTGAATATGACAATTGGTGTTAATCCACGTCTTCATGTCGCTGGCAAGTGAAGGAAGACTTACCTTGATGAGATTCAATTTAAAAATTATACTGGTCAGCATAGCCCAGATCACATTTAAAAATCTGATTATAGCATTTATATGATACTTTATTTGGAGAGCATATTATGAGAAGAGCACTTGAAGGATGGGAAAAAGGCATCTCAATAAATGGTCATAAAATAAACAACCTACGTTCCGCAGATGACACAGCCCTTCTTGCAAATAGTCAAGCAGAGCTGATTGATCTTATACGACTGGTTGAAAACGAAAGTCAAATATTTGGTCTACAATTAAAATATCAAAGGCAAAGATCATGATAGTGGATAGACTACATAACAATCATCCACATATAACCACAATTGATCGGTTTGAGGTTGTGAACTCATACTTATATCTGGGACCACAATGTGGAAGGACTGTCAAATTTCAAGAGCGTTAAAGATGAGGTTGATCAACTGCTTAATATTCCCAATACAGATTACGGATGTGAATCTTGGACCCTGACAAATTCGGAAAGAAGAAAGATAGACGCCACTGAAATGTTCTGTTGGAGACGAATGCTACGAATTCCTTGGACAGACCATAGAACAAATAATTCGATTTTAAGAGAGGTAAAAGTTATCCAACGGCTCTCCAGTAAAGTCCATCTCCAACAATTAAAATACTTTGGACATGTTATGAGAGCCAACACAGAAAACATGGAAATACTGATTATACAAGGAAAGGTGGAAGGCCGAAGATCACGAGGAAGATCCCCAACAAGATGGATCGATCAGATTACAGGAAAATGCAAAAGACCTATGCATGAATTAAAAGAAATGACCGGAGACAGAGATCTTTGGAGACGGACAATACACGACATCACGTCGACCACTACACCCCCTCCGGGGGGTCAGGATTGAAGAGAGAGATGATACTTTAAAACATCGCTTTCGGAAAGAAATCCTATTCCTATGATACAGGGGGGGTTAAGGATAACAGGATAAGGAACAGCAGAAAATAAACTCAATGTTTCCTTTATTACCGCCTCTAAATATTTCTCTATTTCAAAGCAGATAAAAATAGGGTAAATCAAGGGTAGATGGACGTCGATATAGACGGACCTGTCGAATATTTCGATGGTGTGCTACAGCAGAGCTGCTGTGCTGCTGTAGTTGCAGCTCTTAACTTGTTCACTACCAGTGTTTTGTATGCTTTTTACGTTCAGGCCCAAGCGGTATATTGCAGATGAGAAACAATCTTCGTGCATTGTACCAAGATGCACAGAAGCAGCTTTCCACGGATAATGAAGTCTTATGAGATAAATTTACGTCACCCATTTCGTGAAAATATGTCTCTGGCATGAACATGCAAAAAAAATTTCTCGGTCATATTGACCAAGCTGGTCTTATGCAAAGCTACTTTCTCGGTCATATTAGAGTTAAGTAGACGGAACATTGCTTATAGTCTTTCTCATTGTTTTCACATGTATTTTAGAAGATAATTTCATTTGTTTGTTGTGGTGAGTTGAAAAAATTTTTAAACTCGACTTCTGTCTTACGTGGCTAAGTTCGTTTACATGATTTCGAAGTGAGATTAATGCTATAATTTTATTGTACACCTAGGTATAATCTTAACCTAAAACAGCGTGCCGGTAACGTGTTGTTTGTCTGAACAAAGGGCTGGTCCATATATCCATGATAATTGGGATAAACGGACTAGTGAAATTTGGGATAGTGGGATCACTTAAAAATCCCTCAAGGCCATTTCCATTTTGTAAGGGCAGTGACGATAAAGGTGATTTACTTTGTTTGAATGAAATTGAATGTGTAGCTTTTTATGAAGATTACGCCTAAACCACTAAAAGAGAAGATTGGATCAAATATACCAAACGTTTACGTTGGATGTACGAAAACTGTATTAAATTTAGCGAAAGATGCAATGGTTGTGGTAACAGAGAATTGAAGGATAAAGAAAGTGCTAAAAATCAACAATATAAAGAAGAAAAAAACTAAAAAAATATGTTAAGATGTAAAATTGTTTGTTTCATTTTGTACCGTCCTCCCAGAAAAAACTTATAATTTCAACTATTATGTGTTATAGTATTACATTTTTTTATAATAATTATTGAAATTATTGCAATAGGTGGATTTATTGAAAAAAATATATTTTTTATTAGAATGTCCTTGAAATTGCTGGTCCAACTATTCCTAAGCCGGAGGGAAGGGGATTGATGGACCACTTGTCATTTTTAAAAATTTAAAAACAAGTAGTATAATATGTATTATATAAAACTGCAGCATTTCAATGAATAATGAACGTTTTTCATATAATCCGGTCAACTTAAACATCAAAATAGTTGGCAAATAACAAAAATTGCCGGAGAGCCAAATTTTGGTGGAGAGCTAGAGTTTACTATAACAAATAAAGTTTTAAAAGTCCCCATCGATCCCATATGTGCAACAAAAGTTATTCGGGGTCATAGGTCAAAATTTGAGATTTTTTCGATTTTTCTCGAAAACAGTAAGTTTTATCAAAAAATAACATCAAACCAAAGTTGTAGATCTTAACATTCTCTACAGAAATAGTCCTTACATTTTTTTCCTAAGAGTTACCATTCCTGAGATATGGCGATTTTAAAATTTACCTTATACATTATATACACATATAAGCCACGCATATACATAATGTGGCACTTAAGACAAGTATTAATGCCTATTTGTGTCACTATTATATAATATATTATACTGTTCTGAAAATATTTCTTCAAAAGATAATCAGTCCCAAACTGAATTTCCTTTATCCACGTGGCCTTGAAAAACATTTGGCCAGACAGTAGAACCACTCTTCGAAAAATTGGAAGTAAAATCTTTAATCGCGCATGGCGACCGCGCAATGTTCCTAGCCGCTTTTACCCCATTCTCGCATTGCTAGTCGCATAGAAACGTACGGGTTTTAACAGGGAAAACCCGCATCCACCACTATAGCCGGAGAGATAGAAGCGGATTTTGTGGGTGATAAGTAATATGGAAAAACTATACGGATACATGTTGAATTAGTTGTGTACATGACTTTCACCAACGGCCGGAAACCAGAGTGGGGGCCGAGGGTAGTTATAAGGGGGCAAAGTCGCGGTTTTTATTATTTTTTTTGTGACGCTCATGATCGAGATAGTGCACCAAAATTTGGGAATAAGTAGGTCATGACGTAACTAAGTAAAATCTCTAGGGGCGGAACGCTGCGTGGCCGACAAAGGGGTGGGGGTAGGGGTGAATATAAAAAATATAAAGGGTATTTTGCGACGTTCGTGATTGAGATAGTGGACCAAAATTTGGGAATAAGTAGACCATGGCATTACTAAGTAAAATCCCCAGAGCCGGAAACCAGAGTGGGGGACGAAGGTAGTTTTAAGGGGTCAAAGTCGCCGTTTTTATTATTTTTTTTTTGTGACGCTCATGATGGAGATAGTGCACCAAAATTTGCGAATAAGTAGGTCATGACGTAACTAAGTAAAATCTCCAGGAGTGGAAAGCTGCGTGGCCGACAAAGGGGTGGGGCAGGGGTGAATATAAAAAAATATAAGTGGTTTTTGCGACGTTCGTGAATGAGATAGTGCACCAAAATTTGGGAATAAGTAGACCATGACATATCTAAGTAATATCCCCAGAGGCGGAGACCAGAGTGGCGTACGAGGGTAGTTATAAGGGGTCAAAGTCGCCGTTTTTATTATTTTTTTTTTGTGACGCTCATGATGGAGATAATGCACCAAAATTTGGAAATAAGTAGGTCATGAGTCATGACGTACCTAAGTAAAATCTCTAGGGGCGCAACGCTGCGTGGCCGGCAAAGAGGTGGGGGTAGGGGTGAATATAAAAAATATAAAGGGTATTTTGCGACGTTCGTGATTGAGATAGTGGACCAAAATTTGGGAATAAGTAGACTATGGCATTACTAAGTAAAATCCCCAGAGCCGGAAACCAGAGTGGGGGACGAAGGTAGTTTTAAGGGGTCAAAGTCGCCGTTTTTATTATTTTTTTTTGTGACGCTCATGATGGAGATAGTGCACCAAAATTTGCGAATAAGTAGGTCATGACGTAACTAAGTAAAATCTCCAGGAGTGGAAAGCTGCGTGGCCGACAAAGGGGTGGGGCAGGGGTGAATATAAAAAAATATAAGTGGTTTTTGCGACGTTCGTGAATGAGATAGTGCACCAAAATTTGGGAATAAGTATCTCGATCATGAGCGTCATAAAAAAAATAATAAAAACCGCGACTTTGACCCCTTATAACTACCCTCGGCCCCCACTCTGGTTTCCAGCCGTTGGTGAAAGTCGTATACACAACTAATTCAACATATCCACGTATAGTTTTTCCATATTACTTATCACGCACAAAATCCGCTCCCAGCTCTTAGACTACTGGTGAATTACCAATAATTGCGTACTGCCGGTATTATTTCTTGAGATCAAAGTGCCGACATGGAAGAGGTTTTACTGCAAGGGCGAATATAAGGGGGGGCCGAGGGGGCCCGGGCCCCTTCCGAAATAAAAATAAATAAATGAAAAATGGTTGATGAAGTTAAAAAATACAAGTTAACACAAAATATTGAAGTGGATGGAGATTGATTGATTTTATGGAGATTGATATATACTGTTTGTTGTGCATGCTGGAGGGTTCGGAAGGATTTATCCAAGGAGCATAACTGGTTTATAGAGCCTACACTACTATTTTATAGTGGAGATTATCATTGTCAAATGAATTCCAAAATTTTTGAAAAATATGTAATAGAAAAATTGTTAAGACATTAAACAAGAAAAAGGGGAAAAAGCTCGGACTCGGAAGTAGGTGCTAATTATGGTAACCCCTCACTTACGTCCGTGCATTATTCTCCCCTTCCTTTTTTGGGATCTCCCTAAACGGCAACTTTGCTCAGAGTCGTTCTTAACGGAGCCAGTACATTTTACTTACTACCGCTTTAATTTTAGCGATATGGCAACGCTGTGCGGAACGTTCTCGGCGCATGCTGTGTTGATTGTTTTCAGAGAAGCGTCAGTTACAAACTGCAATTAAGTGGTGTTGAGTTTGCTTTATTTGTTATTCGTTTGTTGTTATCCGTTGTTATATAGTTCAGCTCATTTCGTTATGAAGAGACAAGCTTCAATTGAAACCTTTTTTACGAAAAGGCTAAACGTAAGTGAACCTAGTGAAGTTAACTGTGCCGTTAGCAATGATGCTGCGTCTTCTGTTGTGTGCTACTACGAGCACCGATCCATTTCCAGTAGCAGAGGACCGTAACCAGTTAGGCTTATTACAAGTAAGAGCAAACAAATATGATATTGGACACTATTGTCAAATCAACTCTACTCAAAGCTTAACAAACGAAGAAAAAAATTCACTGTTAGAAAATGTTTGGAAACCTCCGATTGGATATAAATTTCCTACTATTTCTAGTTCAAACCATGCTAGATTTTTTCAAATGAAATGGCTAGAAGAATTTAAGTGGTTAGCATATTCCGAGGAAAAATCTGGGTCATTTTGTAAATACTGCGTAATATTTTCTCACTCCGAAACTGTAGGAAAAGGAGACCACCAAATGTCAGGGGCATTGGTAAATAAGGCTTTCACTAATTTGAAAAAGGCAAAAGAAGTATTTGGTAAACACGAAAAATGTACATATCACAAACGATCAATTTTGGTAGCTCAAAATACAAAATCTGTTGTAACTAAAAAATCGGAGAGTGTTATCAATCAACTAAATGCTCAAAGAATAATAGATATTAAAGAAAACAGGAAAAAGCTTATTCCTATAATAGAAAGTATATGATTTTGCGGGAGGCAACAAATAGCACTAAGAGGCCACCGTGACAGTGGACGAATAGGCTTAGAAGAGCCAGAAAAAAATGATGGAAATTTCCGATCTTTGCTCAGATACAGGGCTAACAGTGGAGACAATGATCTAAAACTTCAATTATTGAGCAGTGGTGGTAAGAGTATGTACACAAGTTCTTTTATTCAAAATGAACTGATTAGCACGTTTGGTCATTTGATTCAAAGTCAGATTGTCACAAATGTCAGAAAATCTATTTTTTACTCTGTTTTGGCAGACGAAACAACTGACATTAGTCAAGTTGAACAGTTTTCTCTTTGTGTACGGTATGTCGACGACTCATCATATAAAATCAGACAAGATTTCCTGACTTTTGTTCCAGTGTATGACGTTACTGGGGCAGCATTAGCTAACACAGTTTTGGATACCTTGTCAAGCTTAGGGCTTGACCTGAACAAATTGAGAGGCCAAGGGTACGATGGTGCTTCCACGATGAGAGGGCCCTTCAGAGGGGTGCAAGCGTGCATCAAACAGAAACTGCCTCTAGCGTTGTACACACACTGTTCTTCACATACCCTAAACTTATGTTTATCAGATGCAAGTAACATACCTTCTATAAAAAATTGCATGGGCGTTATTAAAGAAGTCTGCGCATTCTTCCATAAGTCAGCCAAAAGAACTGAAGTATTAAAATTAACCATTACTGAATGTTGTCCTGAACAAAAGAAAAAGAAACTTATTTCTTTATGTGAAACAAGATGGGTGGAGAGGCATGACTCGGTGCTTTTATTTAAGGAACTATTGGAACCCGTCAGTCTTTCCCTTTTGAAAATTGAAGAAGAATCAAGTGACTCAGCGCCTAAGGCACACGCTCTAGGTAGTTCTATCACTCAATTTCAATTTCTTGTAAATACTTTTGTTTTGAGCCATATGCTGTCTAAAACACATAACTTATCTGAGAATCTTCAAAAAAAGAACTTAGATCTCACACAGGCTGTGAAAAATGTTTCGAATGTCTTAGATCTGCTTTCAAAAGAAAGGGAAAATGCCGATAACAACTTTAAAGTCCTGTATAGTCAAATACAGGAGCGGGCTGACAAACTTAAGATTAAAGAGGAGGTTCCTAGAATTTGCCGCCTTCAAACAGCCCGCAACAACGTTCCATACAGTACCCAAGAAGAGTACTATCGCCGAGCTGTTTATTTACCTTACCTAGACGATTTTTGCAATTCGCTGAAGGAACGCTTTGAGTCTCACAAGGAAACAGTTGCATCCTTACAAAACATCCTTCCAGAATTTTGTATCAAAACTGATTTCTGTGCATTGGAACCTGCTTTCAATTCCTATGAAGAGGATTTGTCCCATAAAGAGGTTGTGGAAAGCGAGTTCATGCTGTGGAAAGAAAGGTGGAGCCAAGAGAAGTATGAAAATCTTCCCAAGTCAGCCGTAAGCTCTCTTGAAAAATGTGACCAAGATTTCTTCCCAAACATTTATGTTCTATTAAAACTGCTAGCAGTTCTGCCTGCTTCTGTGGCAACCGTGGAAAGATCGTTCTCAAGTTTAAGAAGGCTAAAAACATACTTGAGAAATAGCACTTCGGAAAATAGGCTTAATGGGCTAGCGTTGCTTTCAACAATGAAGAAGTTCTTGACAAGTTTGCGAGTGTACCAAGAAACCTTGATTTTGTGTTGTAAACTTAAAATATAAAAGTTGTAATAAAGTTGTAAACTTAAAATATTAAATTAAAATAAAAATATACCAATTCTTTAAATTGTTTTTCGTGGGAGTATACCGAACCCCCCTCTGCTTATTCCATACCCCCCGGATTCCCCGGTTATTGCCCCCCCCCAAAATATTTTCCTATATCCGCCACTGTTTTACTGTCTCTCTTTATACTGTGTATAAAAAAAAACAAATTGTCTATTTTAAACAATGGCTACAGTATTGTCCGTAGGTCTTGTTCATATTATCTGTTTCTTTTAGTGCTAAAGGTTCAGTTCAAGTGAATATAAGTTCTTATTACAAGCGTCTACCATTTAGCAGGCATTACGGGCTTATAGTGACAGTGGTATTTGACGGCTACAGTGACTCGACAAAGAATATTAAAGCTGCAGAACAATGTCGTCGAACTACAAAAACATCATCGGCTTCTGAGATTATCTAACAACAATTTTTCGCTAACATTAATAATAAATCTCGTTTCATTTCCATGTTAACTGACAAATTAACAGCTGCGAATAGTGAAGTGAAACAAGCTAAAAATGACGCAGATGTCCTTATAATTATTGAGACAGAATTTCAAAAATTTAAGGCAACAAACACAACAAATTGTAGTTGGTGAAGATGTTGATTTGTTAGTACTGCTTACTGCAAGGACTCCAGTAGATAAAGTTATTTATTTTCTGAAACCTGGAAGGGCTCAATAGCGAACAGAGATACATTCTTCGAAAAGTTTATAGGCTTATCCCAAATACCAAAATATATTTTATTTTTACATGCGATAACCGGCTGCGACACTACGTCAGCAATATACAGAAGGGGCAAAACATCAGTAATTAAATTATTCGAAAAAAAAATGATTTGACTGACTGCTGTAAAGGTTTTACAGAACTTGAGTCCACACCGCAAACAATAATTACGGAACGAATTCTCTTCCGTCTTGCGATTTATGGAGCTCCAAAAAAAATTAGTTGTCTTGATAAATACCGATAGTTAACTTTTTTAAAAAATACGCGAAACAAGAAACAAGTACAACTATCATGTCTTCCTCCAACTTCAGCATCTGCTTCTCAACATTTGTATCGAGTATATTATCAAGTTCAAACATGGCTAGGCAATGAACTGAATCCAGAAGGCTGGGGTTGGAAATTAATAGATAATACTCAGGAACCGATTAAAGCCTTACTCCCACCTGCTCCAGAAAATCTCCTAACACTATTTTTTGCAATTGCAAAAAAGGTTGTAGTGCCAAATGTGAATGTAAAAATGTCGGGTTGCTGTGTTCTCTAGCGTGTACCAACTGCCAAGGTCAGTCTTGCTTAAATGTCCAGTTTAGTACAACAGAGGAAGACTCCTGTGATTTTAATGAAGAGACCTATGACTAGGGAGCGGATTTTATGCTAAATGCATATTGCTTGCATATTTCGCATATTTGAAAACTTTACCAAATTTTGCATATTTTTAAAGAAATGTGCATATTATGTGTCTATTTAAAAACACTTTTGTCCAAACGAAAAAATTCTAAAATTTTTTAATTCGTCACAAAATATTCCCCCGCGCATGCTGTCATATCTTTTCGAAAACTACCTAAAATCGGCTCAATCATTACCTTTTCGGTTTTTCTTAGAAAACACCCGATCTTTACCCACAAAGTGCGTATAGTGCGCCGTCATAAAATGATTGTAGAATGTTAAATATCCTATTGTTAAGAGAGTATTTACACCTCTAAACATTGTTTTACGATTCTCTAACGGAAATTTAAATTTGATTTAAATCAGATCCCGTAAATCAGTAAAATTAGTCATCTTTAGTCTCTCAATGCGAATGTTTAGTTTTTGTGTAAAAGTACTTCTGTTTGTGAATAGTGCAATATACCGAAGAATTCTAGCTTGGTTTATTCCCGGATCAGAAACTATCCCCAGCTTCTTAAACCAATGGAAAAGTATATTTGCAAAAAATGTAGTAAAATGGTGAGTTTAAGATTGCTTTCTTCATCTTTTTTCTTTAATAAATAATATTTGGCTGCTTCCTCAACATTTTAAGTTTAAACAGCTTGAAAAAGTATGTGTTATTGTCGTAGATAACATCTTAGCGAAAATTTTCGGTTACAAAAACGTCGGGACAGAACTACATAAGTCAAAATGCAAGAAGATGAGCGAATCGAAAGTTGATCATTGATCAGTTATACTTTGACAGTAGACAATCGTTGATAAATTCATCCAATGAGCAATATAAATTTAATTCGCATTTATCCGAGGTGATTATTTGTGCAAACATACCTTTGAAACAATTGGAAAATCCTATGTTTAAAAGTTTTTTGGAAATATATTCCAAGAAAAGTGTTCCCGATGAAAGTACATTGAGAAAAAATTACGTACCTCTTTACAACGATATCATAAAAAAATCAAGAAGATAGTGGAAAATCGATACATTCATTTTATTTTAGATAAATATGTGGTTTCTCACAATGCGAATTTTTTGAAATTATTGTGCATATCTTGCGCATATTTCGTAATTTTTTACTGCATATATATGCGCATATTTAATCAAAATTGCTCGCATATAAATCCGCTCCCTACCTATGACTCAGTCACGTTTGAACAATTTTTGGACATCCAGCAAGGGAAAGAGGAAGAAGATGAAATCGAAGAAGACTTGACTGTTGAAATAGACTTTCAAGAATATGCATCTGATTAAAACATCAAACAGAAATCAAAACAATAGTTAACCTAATAATCAATAGCAATATCAATAATCAATATCAATAATAATGTAATATCTAGAACTTGACCGGTATTGTTTCCATAAATTATCCTAAAATTGTCAAAACAGTTAGTGGAGTAGGCCCACAGGGGAAACCACGGGAAAAAACGCGCCGAGTACACTACCTCACAGGTGGTGTGGAAACGTGTGCATATAATGTGACTCTAGAATCGCGATATCTCAGGAATGGCAACTCTTGGAAAAAAATAGTAAGGACTATTTTTGTAGAGAATTTTAAGATCTACAACTTTGGTTTAAGGTTCTTTTTTGATAAAATTTATTGTTTTCGAAAAAAATCCAAAAAATCTCAAATTTTGACCTTTGATCCCGAATAACTTTTGTTGCACACATGGGATCGATGGGGACTTTAAAACTTTATTTGTTATGGTACACCCTAGCTCTCCACCAAAATTTGGCTCTCCGGCAATTTTTGTTATTTCAAATGTCTATATAGACTCGGTTAATAACAGAATGTCACAGTTGTTATTTCATCACTAAGTAAAGTCCAAATGAAAAAAAGTTTTCCATTTTACCCGGATTTACCCTAACTATATACATATTTCAAAATAGATTACCTCCATCGATATCTTCGTGCAAAGTTCTTCCAATCAAGGGAACAGGAGGAAATAATCTCAAGCTTTCCTTAACTACTCTCTCTAAATATTTCAATTGTGGTAGATCATCAGGGAAAGCTCTTCTGTCTGGTCCCAAAATATCAATCAACTCTTCAAAAACTTTTTGCTGCAAAAAGAAAGAGTAGATTTATGCGTGAAGTCTAAATATGTTTAATCAATAAACCAATAATTGTAACAATTATTTTATTTAAAAAAAATAGGTTTAGTGCATTAAAATGTTACATTTTTAAGCCGTATCTTGAATTTGTTAGAGGAGTCAATTTTATTTCTGTAATGTGTAGGGTGGATCAGTAGAAGCTCAAGTCCAAGTTTTTGGGGTTGCCACCCTTGTCTCCCGGCCGCCATCTTGGAAATGGGTGCAAAGGGGTTTCGCGCTATATCTCGTAAACTACCAACCCTATGGAAAATCTAATTAAATATAAAATGTAGCAAATTAAATTTTCTACAATTTTGTTTCTATTACTTTTTATCGTCAAGTGATCAACAATAAAGATATAAACAAAAATATGTAAAATTTTTTTAACAAGTTTCCTTTTGGATGTTATACCTTTTTTTCAGTTCATTTTAAAATAAAATAACATTATAGCAATTTTGTAGAGGGTTTTTCAGCGAACAATTTCCACTATAATAAAGTTGTTTAATTCTATTTATTTATGTAAGTGTTACAGCGCTCCAAACTTGACCATATTCTCGAATGCTCATAGGGATATAATAAAAACAAAAGTTAGGCTTACTTTTCTATCTATATATATTTTTTATTCATACAATTTATCATGATTTTAACATTCTTATGCTATTTTTAATGTGTTTTTGACCTTTCTCCCCACTATAAAACTTATAACCCTAAGCATATATAGAAAAGGTCCAATATGTTGTCTGAGGACAAATTTGCTGGTTCAGAAGAAGAATGACGCAACCGCAAAATGCAAAACTCTTAAGAAGAGCAAAAAACCATTTTTGATATCAAAATCATAAAGTATGATCAAAATTAGCCATTTACGACACCGTGGTCAGGATCTCGAAATATAACAGATTTTTGGGGTGGGCCGCTTGTCTATGAAGTAGGGTAGCAGCACCATTTTTGGCCATCTTTAGGAATTTCTTGGCCTTAATAAATCATTAAAAATCAAAAATTAGAGCTGCGGACTTGTAATTGAGCAAACGTATGACGTTAAATTTGTTTGATTTAATAGCCACTTACGTTTGAAGTTAAATTATAAGGACATTTTGTTGGGTATTTTTAATTCAGAAAGCATATAAAAACTAACTTTGTACCATTTGTGACCACTTTGCTCCTAATGTGGTTTATTCAGAAACCATTTGTGGCCATTTGTTTAATTCTACATAGATAAGGATGATAGTTTCTAGTATTTTGAGTTACCTAACACATTTTTTTACTAAAGGTAGAAAAATTATATTTAATTACTAGAAATGTTAATAAAATTACATGAAAAGGATAGTAATTTTAATAAAAAAAATTGTTATTACAACAGTTTTAATCAACACGAATTACTAAAATTTATAATATTTATTGATCTCTTCAACAAAAAAGTAACCCCTTGAATTTTTTTTTAAAGGTGGTTGAATTTCTTCCATTACCTCATCCTTTTCATACCAAATTTCATCCTTTTTTTGTGGCCACTTCCAATCATTCCCATAGTTTTCCATTGTGCTGATTAAAACCTTGCCATTTTTTTCGTCAGTAATTATTCCTAGGAAAAACTTACTTTCGTACTGTACAATTACGTATGTAGATAATTTGTCCGCAGTACATATGTCAAGAGGGTTCTCTTCAACTACATTCTGTATATTTTTGGCCTCCTCACAGACAGGTTCCCCTGATTCTTGTGTGAGATTGGTCTTTTCTAACCCGTTTCCAATTACTTGTTTTACATCTTCAGGGGCCTTTACATTACTCACGGAAACTGTTTTGTTTATTAGTTCGGTTTTTTTTTAGTCTCTTTAGATTTTATCTTAATTCCATTTTTCCTAGAAGTTTTTTTTAGATTCTCTTCTTTACAGGCTCTTTTCGCCTCTTTGTCTTGCTTCTTTTTTTCTTTTTTTTTTAAATTTCAAGTTCTTTTTCTTTTTCTTTAGCCACCGCAAGTTCCAACCATGTATTACATGTTAGCACAGAAGGTAAGATTTCACGCTTTCTGGTTTTCTTGGAAATGTTTTCGTCACTGGGATAAATTAGAATGTTACTTAATAGGTCTACAGGCCTTCTTTTCGGAGTATAGACAATGGTAGTACCAACAGATGAAGTCATTAAGTCAACATTTGAAGGTATAGGCGAGTCCGTCAATTTATTAATAACACTGCTATTTTCCAATAGATCCATCGATTCATTGTCCATAACCACATCAGAATTTTTTGCTAACTCTTTATCTATTAACATTTCTGTAGCATTGTCTATGAAACTGCTTTCTTTAAAGGAAGGATTATTATACTCTGGAAAGTCAAATTCTACAATATTAGAGACTGTTGGAGTTGATATTAGTACATTATTATCTTCCACTTCAATTACAATGGAATTGTCTACCATATAATGGTTAGGAATTTCCTCAGCCGACAATTTGCTGACACTCTCAATAGGGTCATGTAATAAATCTTCTTCGTTTTTAAACTGTACCCATATATTGTACCGGGTGTCCCAATAAGAATGGCTCTCGGCCATATCTCAGGAACCGTTTATAGTAGAGCTTTGAAATAAAAAATTTTATAACAAAAGTTGCCTCAGGAAAAGCCTGGAAATTATTTTCATAATTGTGGGTCCACCGCTGGAGGGCGTAATTGAATATCAAAAATAAAAAAATCTAAATTTTACAAAATTTTCCTAATGAAGGGGCACTGGAAATCCGATTATTATATTCTTACATGCTGTACTTACTTTCATTCCACCTCGAATAGCTTCCAATGCATTCTTTACTTGCTGAGGTTCGTATTGAAAACATGTTCGTTTTGGTCGTTGTCGTACATTATTATTTTTTTTCTTGATTTCAATTTTCTTTTTACTCCGTGCCATTATCTGTAATAATAACAAACATTTATAAATAAATTATTAGTTATATTTTTATGTACATGATGTTTTACCGGTAACGGTATGGTTTCTTATTTGTTTTAAATAAATGTCAATGTATAGTAAATGCATACTCCAGGGTTCTCCATAAAAAAATTATATTTTTGTTTTACAACCCCATTTTGGGATACCTTGATTATTACAAAATATTTTTAAATCATTTTGTTAACGAACGGTCCGTTGCGAGTAAAACACCCTGTAGAGTATAACTGGCTACTATGGGAACACGCGTGTTTTTAAAGTAGTCAGTAAATTATGTCATATGACCAAAATTGGATTTAACTGTTCCATTAGTAGCCACTATTAAACAGTTGCTGTGGCCACAAATAGGTCAGAAGTGTTCTAATAGTAGCCAGCAAATGGCCATTAATGGTGTGAATACAAAAATAAATGTTCCATTTGTGGCCACCCAATTTAATAATGTATCGAGATAAAATAAAGAGTTTAAAAACAGATGAAATCGTAAAGAAATCATACCCAAAACTTAAAATCATACGTTGATCACAAAATTTTAATATTTGGCTTAAATACAGCTTAAATAAACTTACCTGTTTTCTTACGTATATCGTTAACAGAAGGTCTAATACACAGTGTCACCTACTTCACGAATAAGTAGAAACTAACCTGTAAATCAGAATAAGTCGCAAATTGTAGAGCGATCGTGTTAGAACGAATATAGTCGAAATTCTTCCGATTTCCGTAAAGGCGGTAAACTCGGACCTTATTATATTAGATTATTGGTTTAGGTGGCCACTAACGGTGAAGTGGCCAAAAATGGTGCTGCTACCCTAATATAACTTTTTTCCTATTGTATATTTGACTAAAAATTTTCCAAAAGATCTTCTTCATGAATCATATTTTACTGTTTTGTTGGTTAAAATTATAAACTAAAAAGTTTGTCAATCGACGTTTTTAAGTAAAACGAAATATGATGAAAAAATGTTTAAAAATTAACAACTGCTTTTTAAATGTGTCTAAATATTTTGTACTAATTTCATTGTTATCTACATACTTCAAAAATGACACTGTAAAATTTTCAAAAGGAAATATTTACAGAGACCAAAGATAGAGCTAGGTAAATTTGAAAAATCATCAAAATTGATTTTTTTTTTCATTTTTTTATAAAATTTGATTTTTGAACATGTTGCACCAAATCCAGATAAAAATAAACTTCATATTCGGATTCAGCGACGTCGAAAACATAAAAATAGACAAAAATTGGTCATTCACCTTAAATTTGATTTTCGTGGTTGGCATAACGGTTGATGCCGCTCGCCTAATATAATATAGCTTCGTTGCCAAGTCAAAAGCTGCTAAGTGGGACTTTTTCACAAAAGGAGATATCTGTACCATTTAACAGATTTTTACGTTGGTCACCGTCCTATAAATACAGGTAGGTAATTCATATAATTGCTGTAATATCCAAGTTTGAAAAATATGTTATGTGAGCGGGTATCGCAAAACATGCTATGTGGATTCCTCATCCACGTAGAGCTAGATAATAAACAAATCGCAATGATAATTTTATTGTGAAATAAAATTGTGAACCAATTGTGAAATTGTATTGTGAACGAAAAAAAGTTATAACCTCCAAAAGAAACTTCTTACAACATTTTCTCTTATTTTTGTTTATAACTTTTTTGTTGGTCACTTGACGATAAAAAGTAATATATATATTGTAGAAAATTTAATTTGCTACATTTTATGTGTAATTAAATTTTCTGTAGGATTGCTAGTTTAGGAGATACAACGCGATAGTCCTTTGCACCCCTTTTTCCAATATGGCGGCAGGGGGACAAGGGTGGCGACACAAAAAATTGGAACTTAAGCTTCTACTGAACCCCTCTACACATTAAAAAAATAAAATTGACTCCTCTAAGAAATGCAACCCTAAATGTAACATTTCAATGGACTAGTTTTATAAATAAGTTCTTAAAAAAATAGTTTAAATGTCTGACAGCCTGACAGTTTTTAATTTTGTTGAGAAAGTTATGTGACCCTACCAAATTTATTAATTTTTTAGCATTATATTAAGTTAGTCCATTGTAATGTTACGTTTAGGGTTGCATTTCTTAGAGGAGTCAATTTTATTTTTTTAGTGTGTATGTGGGTTCAGTAGAAGCTTAAATTCAAGTTTTTGGGGTCGCTGCCCTTGTCACCCGGCCGCCATCTTGGAAAAAGGGGTGCAAAGGGTTTTCGCATTCTATCTCCTAAACTAGCAACCATACAGAAAATTTAATTACACATGAAATGTAGCAAATTAAATTTTCTACAATTTTTTATCTATTAATTTTTATCGTCAAGTGACCAACAAAAAAGTTATAAAAAAAATTAGAGAAAATTTTGTAAGATTCATTTTGGAGGTTATAACTATTTTCCGTTCATTTTACAATGAAATAATATCGTATCGGCTTTATAGAGGATTTTTTAACGAACAATTTCCGCTATAAAATTGTTTAATTTTATTTACTTCTCTAGGTTTTACAGCTCTCCAAACTTGACCAGATTCTCGAATTCTCATAGGAATACAATAAAAACAAAACCTTGGGCTTACTTTTCAATCTATGTATACATTTATGTACTATGATTTTAACATTCCTACGCCAGTATTAAGCTATTTTTGACCCTTTTCCCGGCCACCTATGAGGTAGAGTCTGGAGGCGCGTTTTTTGTGGCAATAGGCCTAATCCACGGACAATTTCTAGACCAAATAATATTATAGATTATTATAGGTTGAAAAAGATCTATCATAGTTATTATTTTTTCATTTTTTTCGATGGTCCAAGCTGCGAGTCAAGATTTGAATCAGTATCCGAGGTGAATTTTTGTGGTATAATGAGAGTTAGAGTTGGCTTCATTGTCGGTAATTCATCTTCCAATGCATTTTCTTCAATAATTAATGTAGATATGTCCACGATGTTGCCGCAACTTTCACCAACACAATAGAGGCACACTGCTGAACATTTGAGGTCTGATTTTCGGCAACCACATGCACTTCCAGTTTCCATTGCATCTGCTAAAGATGAATTTCATATTCTCGGGGGTACTTGAGGCGTGGAAGTTTGAATTGGTATCCAAAATTTTCCATGCTTTTTCCAGCCCCAATTTTCTGGATCCCAATGTTTACCGAGCCATGACTGAATCTGGTGATACACTCGGAGTCTGTGGAAATGGGCTGCATCTTGTGTTGGAGGAAGTGAGAAGAGATTAAATGCATTTTTTGTCACTGTTTTAGCGAATCGTTTGTATCTCAGCTCAGGGTTTCCAGAGAATCGTCTTTAGTTCTGCCATCTACAGAGACGAAAAACGTTCGCGGACACCAGTGAGTAAAGATGGCTCGACTTTTCCACTGACAAATAATTTTCCCCAGAGGTTTCTTACAAATAAAATAACCACCGCTCATGTTGCGCTCTTACAAAAAACGCAAAATGCTTATCGAATCACAAAAATATAAATTTTACCCACAAGACCCTCAATGGTATTATCTATAAAACTTAAAATACTTTTCACAATTTTTAATACGACTGCACGTGGCCAAATAGATAGCACAACTGTAAGAATAAATTACGTAGAGGAGGACCGGCTGCTGTGCCACCTAGGATAAATTATTATAATAATAAAAGTAATAGTAAGCAGATACTCAGTCCGGTACGGAAGAAAAATAACGTAACTGCAAATTTTGTAAATTCCTGTTTATTGCGCAGTTAACTTCTAAAATACTATGTAAAGATGATACAAAAAGACCGAACTGTAATAATATGCTGAGCCACTATAGGGTAGTTGCATCATTACTGAAATACGCGCTATGTTAGACCTTGTTTCAGATGCATAATGACGCAACTGTAGATAGGGTTGAAAATGGGGCGATTAAATATGGATAATGAAATTCGAACCAATATCGATGAAAATAAAAGCCATTGTTGTCAAAAAACTGATGCTCCTGGACGATTCCTCTTCATTTAATCCCTATTTTAAATATGTACAAAAATTTTTTTTGGTTTTTTGAAGAATTTTGCATTTTAAGGTTGCGTCATTCTACTTCTGGACCGGCGAATTTGTCCTCAAACAACTTCTTGGGGCTTTTCTATATATTCTTAGGTTTCCAAGTTTTATAGTTGGCAGAAAGGTCAAAAATAGATTAATAGTAGCATAGGAATGTTAAAAGCATAATAAATTGTATGAATAAAATAATATTAAGATAGAACAGTAAGCCTAACGTTTTGTTTTTATTGTATGCCTATGAGCATACCTTTGGAGCGCTGTAAAACCTAGATAAATAAATAGAATTAAACACCTTTATAGTGGAAATTGTTCTTTGAGAAACCCTCTACAAAATTGCTGTAATGTTATTTTATTTTAAAATGAACTGAAAAAAAGTTATAACTTCCAAAAGGAAACTTCTTAAAACATTTTTACTTATTTTTGTTTATATCTTTTTTGTTGGTCACTTGACAATAAAATATAATACAGACAAAATTGTAGAAAATTTAATTTGCTACAATTTATGTTTAATTAAAGTTTCCTTAGGGTTGGTAGTTTACGAGATATAGCGCGAAATCCCTTTGCACCCCTTTTCCAAGATGGCGGACGGGGGACAAGGGTGGCGACCCCAAAAACTTGAACTTAAGCTTCTACTGATCCCTCCTACACATAAAAAAATAAAACTGACTCCTCTAACAAATGCAAGGTATGGCCTAAAAAATGTAACATTTTAATGGACTAAGTATACTTAGTTACATTAACTTATTTTTTAAACGTTATCTCGCTATGTTTTAGCACCATCATTTTCACGAAAATGCTGGGAATATATTATTATAAATTTAGTATTTTGGCTGGTTTAATCACTTACTATCATCATCATCATCATTAGCTCGACAGCCCTTTCTGGGTCTTGGCCTGTTCCAGGATTCTTCTCCACTCTGATCTGTTTCGTGCTTTTTTTCTCCAGTTTTTTATTTTTAAGGTTTTTATATCATTTTCTATTTGTTCTAAATATCTCAGCTTCGGTCTTCCTCTTGTTCTTTTTCCTACTGGCCTCTTTTTGAATATTTTGTTTGGTATTTCGCCTTCCTCCATTCTTTCTACATGTCCCATCCAACGCAGCCGTCCTATTTTAATGAATGTTATGATATCTGGCTCCTGGTATATTTCGTATAGTTCAAAGTTGTACCTTCTTCGCCAAATTCCATTTTCTTTTGTGCCCTTATATATGTGTCGCAAGATTTTTCTTTCAAAGGTGACTAGCAATGTTTCCTCTCTTTTAGTGAGTGTCCAGGTTTCTGAGCCGTATGTGAGTACCGGTCTTATTAGGGTTTTGTATATTTGGCATTTTGTTTTCCTTGCGACGTTGTCTGATTTTAGTTGCCGAATTAAGCCATGGTAACTTTTATTGGCAATAAATATTCGCCTCTTCACTTCCTCTGCTACGTTATTATCAGATGTGACTAGGGATCCCAAGTATGTAAAGTTTTTTACCCCCTCAATGTTGTATTCTCCTATTGTTATATTTTGTGGCTGCCTTATTTCTGTGTTTTTACTTACCTGCATATATTTTGTTTTGTTCTGGTTGATTTTCAGGCCACTATTTTGTGCAGCTCGTTCTATTTGATTGAATGCCTCTATCATTTCTCTTCTTGATCTTGCGATTATGTCAACATCATCTGCAAATGCTAGTATTTGCACGCTTTTATTAATTATTGTTCCTCGAGTATTGACTGTTGTGTCCCTCATTATTTTCTCGAGTACAATGTTGAACAAGATGCATGATAGAGCGTCTCCCTGGCGTAGTCCCTTTTTCACATCTATTGTTTTCGTTAGTTCGTTTTGTATCCGGATTTTACTTTCTACTTTTAGAGATTCTTTTATCAGTTCTATTAGTTGTGTTGGTATATTAAATTCTTTCATTGCTTTTATTAAGAATTCTCGATTTATATTGTCATATGCGCTTTCGAAGTCTATGAAGAGATGATGTGTGTCGATGTTATGTTCACTTGTTTTTTCAAGGATCTGTCGCAGAACAAATATCTGGTCTATTGTTGACTTCTGTCTACAGAAGCCACTTTGGTACCTGCCAACTATTTTTTCAGCGTGTGGTCTAAGTCTTTCATAAATGACGTTGGACATTATTTTGTATGATGCATTCAGCAGCGTGATTCCACGGTAGTTTCCACATTCTAACTGATTCCCTTTTTTATGTAATGGTACAATAATACCACTATTCCACTCCGCTGGTAGCTGTTTATTTGACCATATCTTTGTTATCAATACATGTATTGTTTTCTGTAGTGCGTCTCCTCTTTCCTTCAGTAATTCCGATGCTACTTGATCCGATCCCGGTGATTTATTGTCCTTTAATTTGTCTACTGCTGTTCTAATCTCGGCTATTGTTGGTGGACTCTTTTCTCTGTTGTCTGCTTGGTCTAATGGTATATCAGGGTTCGTCTCACTCCCATCTCCTTCAAGCTTTTCCGTAAAATGTTCTGTCCATCTTCTTAGTATCTCTTGCTGTTCTGTCAATATATTACCTTCTTTATCTCTACACATCGTCGTTCTGGGTTTGAAGTCTTTTCTGCTTTTGTTCAGTTTCTGATAAAATTTTCTTGTCTCTGTCGATCTACTTAGTTCTTGCAGTTCCTGAAGTTCTTTGTTCATATATTCTCTCTTTTTTCTTCGGTGAGTTTTCTTTTCTTCTCTGCGTAGTTGTTTATATTCTTCCTCTGCTTGTCGGGTTCTGTGCCCCTGTTGTATCAGTAAATATGCTCTGTTTTTCTGTCTGTTATAATCTGATATTCTTCGTCAAACCAGTCATTCGTTCTTGTTCTTCTTTCTTTACCTTCTATGCCTAACACTTCTTTAGCTGTCTCTTTTATGATTTCTCTGCACTCTTCCCACTCCTTATTTGGGTTTTCATGTTTTGGTCTGTTTTCTAGTTTGATGCTTATCTTTTCTTTATACTCTTTATTTTTGTTTGTTTCTTTGAGTCCTTCTACCTTGTATCGTTCATGTTTAGAGCCCATTTCCTTTTTGATGTTTTAAATTCTAGCCCTTACTCTACTTTCGACCAGGTAGTGATCAGAATCCGCATTTGCCCCTCTTCTGGTGCGGACGTTTATTATATTCGATTGGTGTCTCGAGTCTACAATAACATGATCTACCATATTTACTGTCATTCCATCTGGGGACTTCCAGGTACCCTTGTGTATATCTTTGCGAGCGAAGTATGTGCTAGCAATCACCATGTTAAGTGATCTTGCTAGGTTTATTAACCTATTGCCATTGTCATTTGATTGCTCATGGAGACTGTGCCTACCTATTGTGGGTTGGAATTGCTGTTCTCTTCCAACTTTGGCGTTTAGGTCTCCATAGATTATTTTTATATCATTTTTTGGGCATGACTGATATGCGGACTCTAGTTCATCATAAAACTCTTCTTTAATTTCGTCTTCTTTTTCTTCTGTCGGGGCATGCGCATTAATTAGACTGTAATTAAAGAAACGTCCTTTAACGCTTAAAATGCACATTCTGGGGCTAATTGCTCTGAAATCTCTTATAGTATGTTTTACTCTCTTGTTTACTATGAATCCAGTGCCCAAGACGTGATCTTTAGGATCGCAGCTGTAGAAAATCGTGTGGCTTCTTTTTTCCATTATATTGTTTCCAATCCACCTCATTTCTTGTATGGCAGTTATGTCTATTTTGTATCTATTTAGTTCATTTAAGAGATTTTGGAGAGCTCCCAATCTATACAAGGTTCGAATATTCCATGTCGCAACCCTCAAATCGTATTCCTTTTTCTCGCACAGTCGTCGTCGTTTGATAAGTCCGGAATCACTTACTATACTGTTTAAAAATTATTGATAGGAGTTATTTATAACTGTTCCAGCGAACTTCGTACCGCCTCAGAATCAATAATAAATGTTGTGTTAAACTATTAGCTATACAAAATTTTTGTATAAATATTGAATTCATTAAGTTCAATAATAACAGTGAAAAATTAAACAATTAATTTTGCATTTAAAAATGCAATCGGAAATATGTATAACCAAAAATGTTTTGTTTACCTGAATATCTTGGAACATGCCGAGCATAGTAAAAATAGAACAAAGACCAGATGCGGTTGTATCAGTGGCCTAAAAATGTCAAAATTAAATTAATGTTCTGAAGCTATTTTCTTGTGATATTAACGCAATTTACTATTCAGTTGGGAATAAGCCACAATTTTACTGTTAAATTAGTTATTTATTCTTAGATATTTTCTAATATAGGTAATATTGTTTCGTATTTTGATAACGATTTCCGAAGTGGAAATCGAAACGTAAATAGACTAATTTCAAAGTAAAATTTTGGCTTATTTCCAACTTAAATAATAAATTCTAATTAATAAAAACTAATACTTTATTTTATATATTAATATTAGGTATACATATATTGTGAGGCAGATAACTGGCCTATTAGAAATATCTCGAGAACTAAAGGCAACAGAATCATGAAAATTGGAATAAAGGGGTTTTGAAGGATGATCTATTAAATGAAAATATTTTCATCTCTTTGCAACTTCCGGTTATACCGGAAGTTGCTTATAACTTCGTTTTTTTAAATGGGACACCCTGTATAGTTTTACATTTTTGGATTCTCCTCAATATCGTCTTTCTTATAATATGAGGTTGTTTAATATTATACAGGGTATTTTAAGATATATTTACGTTTTTTTATTAATTTTGTAGCAATATTCACACCCTGTAGAATTGTAATAGTTTGACATTAAAAACTCTGCTTAAGTTCAAGTGATTTTTAATATAGTCTATTATTGTTAAGAGTCATTAGTATAGCTAATTTTGAAATTTTAATATACAGGGTTGGTCGAAACTAGGAATGAATATTTTCTGAGTTTTCTTAAATGGAACACCCTGTATTTTAGTATTGTAATGAAATCATATTTCATATTACTTTTTCATTTTATAAGTATTCCCTATACCTAACTGCTTTAATTTGTGAGTTATTGGTGATTCAATCTAAACATTACAACAAAAAATACGTAAAATTTTATTAGGTTGGCCGTGAAAATATTCAATCACAAATAATTTTTCAGAAATAAATACATATTAATCCAGATTGATCCTTAAAATTACCAATAATGGTTTAGCTGTCAAAATACCCACGTAGTTAAGATTGTTGGTGCGATTAACAATAACCCATTAGCTCTAGCTCCCAGAGTTACCATATGGTAACGTAAAACACATGATTTTTAAAAATTCTGCAGTATGCCCATGGAATTAGTCAGCCACATATTTTGAGAATTATCGTTTCTAGGAATACTTCAGGCACCCATAAAACGTAACGGATTCGTATTTTAGCCTTTTCTCAACTGTCGAGAGATAATCATATGACAGTGTGGTTTAAATTTATAGAAAAAGATGGACGTCCCTTTTGCGTAAGCAATCTTTGATAGTCTTCTAGTAACTATATTTGCATATTTAAAAAAAAATAAGTTTATTATACCGCAACTTATTATAAATTGCTGTGTTTTATCAACAATTAAATGTAGCGAATTCGGTAGAAATAGTCAAATACACCGTTACCATATCACAGATAATATACGAGTCATATACGAGTATACGAGTCATAATCTTATTTTTTTCAGTCGTGAATTTTTGTTAGCAGAAGTGATAGTGTTACTGGTGCGATGAAAAGATAACTCTGTTGTTACAATAGCATCTACGAGTTGTGATGGTTCAGCATTGGGCACGGTAAAAAGATTTTCTCATGAAGAAAAAGGCCACATTCAAGTAAGTCGGCCACACTATATTGCTGAATACAACAAAATATGGTGGGTACCGACTGGATGGATCAAAGTGTTTCAACCTACCTAGTAGCAATTTGCAGTAAAAATGGTACTGGCAAATTGTAACATGGTTGTTGGATGTTGCAGTCTATAATTCATGGCATTTATATAAAAAAAATTAAAAAAATATATCCTTGCTATCGTTTAGGAGAGAATTGGTCCAAGTTCTTCTCGCAAGATATGGAAGTCATCCCTTATATACTTGGAGACCTAGTCTACATAGACAGAACTTGCCAGATCTTCGTTTTGATCGCTTCGACCATTTTTTACATCAAGCAGTAGAAGGCGATGTGCTGGAGACAGATGTACAACATCTGGATGAACAATGTGTAAAAAATGCAAATTTGGTTTGTGTGTTAATTGTTTTTTAAGATACCACACCAGACGATGAAAATATTCTGAAATAAATATTTAAAAAAAAATTAAACATTTGGGTTTCAAGGATCCTAAAAATTCCTTAAGCGCCCAGCGTTACCTTATGGTAACACCATATAATTTTTTTAAGAAAAGACAGGAAACCGAAAAACTTGTTTTTTGGATTAAATTGTTAACATTTTCATCAAATTAACCCTAAAAGCAGTGCCGTATTTCCCATTACGCAAATTACGCCTAGGCGTAAGGCGGCAAAACTGGGGAGGCGGCAAAATTTCAAACAATTATCAGGAAAACTCTTAAACTGAAATTATATACGGGGCCATCACCCAAAATCTATTTTACGTATAATACAGCTAAAAATGAATGAATGTTTGGTAGGTTTCCAATGAAATCTAAAGTCTCCGCCCCGCCGTAACATGGTCGGGCAGAAGTACAATTGTTGGGAATGATTATTTTATCTGACTGTAACAAAAGGATACCGCTTATCTGCCGCGCGATTGCCGCAAAGAAGCCGCTTTAGATAAGAGCCGCGCTACTGATAGTAGTCAAAGGAAGTCGTAAGTGAACGTCTCGATTTTTCTAGTAAACTACTTACCTACTGGAAATTCCTAGAACATTCAGGAAACCCTGCCGGTAGGTATATAAAGCGAACAGTTACAGAGCTGTGTTTCATCACTCAAAATCTCCCTATGCTAGGCGAACTTGATACTAACGATAGTATCGACACCAGTGCAACCGAAATTGAGAACCTCATCACCGAGGCGATCACGCACGCTATTCCACTTAAACAAATATCCTATACATCACCGGCACTTCCACAATACATCATTGCCAAAATCCAACAAAAAAGACGTCTTCTACGTCAATATAAGGCCAACAGAAATCCACTAATCAAAACAGAATACAACCGAATCTGCGCCAGGATAAAGAGAGAGATATCTGACCTAACGGCTCGCCGGTGGGAAGATACTACCTCAAAACTGGACTACAGAGACGGAAGTAAATTCTGGCACAAATTCAAAGTCCTAACAAAACAAAAATTATCTCAACCATCTCATCTGTTGGTCAACAATCACATAGTCAATTCCCCAGAAGGGAAAGCCGAAGCATTCAAAAATTCGCTTCAAATCAACTTTCAAACCCCAGACAACCCGAACTTTGATCACTTGTTTAAACTCAACACAGAATACATAGTAAATGTTACTCTCAATCACCACGTTCCAGTCTATGATCCTATCATGGACCCCCTCACAAACAGGGAAACGGAGAGCTTTTGCCAAATAGGTAAAAACAGCGCTCCCGGACCTGATGGCATCAACCGAAGATGCCTCAAAAAACTTCCAGAGAGTACCATCCCTCTTCTAACTAAAATATTCAATGCATGTCTCAAAAATAGCCACTTCCCTACTCCTTGGAAAGTGGCCAATACCATCATGCTTTTGAAAAAAGGCAAACCCCCAACCAACGTGGAATCCTATAGACCAATTTCTTTAATCAACACTCTGGGCAAAGTTCTTGAGCTAATCCTAAAAGAGAGGCTCAATGACTTTCTCGAAAACCACAATATCATACCAAAATTTCAATACGGATTCCAGTCAGGTAAATCTACCAAACATGAAATAACTGATTTCACTACTAAATTTACTCAAACCATCAACGATGGTTCATTCGCCATAGCCACATTCCTGGATGTGCAGAAGGCTTTCGATCAAGTCTGGCATGACGGACTTGTTCGGAAACTTCTGGACATCGGGCTACCATTACAATTTATCAAAATTGTACACTCATACCTCCACAACCGAACTGTCAGAGTGAAAATAAGTGATCAAAAGTCCACCCCCTTCATTCCACAAGCTGGAGTCCCCCAGGGTTCAGTCCTAGCACCGCTGTTGTACATTATCTACAACAGCGATATCACTAACCAAAATATCCCAGGCACTCGGCTGGTTCTCTATGCAGACGACACTGCTCTGCTCACAACAACCTCTCGATACAACCCAAGACTCCTCTTCAGAAGAGCCCAGGCTCTGTTGGACGGTGTCGGCGAATGGTGTTGTAAGTGGAGAGTCACGCTGAACGCGAACAAAACAACAACAATTGTGTTTCGCGCCCCTTCTGTGTCACATAGAATCATAATTAATGAAGACGACCAATATCCTCTGAGACTGTTGGGAGAAAGGCTTGTTGTTAGTCCGACTGCGAACTATTTAGGAGTTCTGTTCACCAGGACTCTTAACTGGAACGCAGATCTAAAGGCAACTTTAGATAGGGTAAGGAACAGGGCCAGACTTCTCAACTCTCTCTCTGGACGAATTAGCAAGACACACAAGAAGACTCTCATTCACACTTACAAGACCTTTATTCGACCCGTCATGGAGTACAAATCTTGCCTCTACTCTCTTTGCGCTAGAGCAAAACAAGAGTGGTTGTTGAGCGCTGAACGTAGAATCTTGCGTAGATGTAACTATGAGCACTAGCGATATCCCTCAAACGAAATCCATAACATCTCGAACATCCCCAAAATCACCGAGAGAATAAACTCTCTGAACAAGAACTTCACAATCAAAGTAATCAACGGCCCCCCCCCCCCCTCCGACACACAAGAATCTCTCAAATGTTCCTGTTCATCTTCCGGCCACGTACTCCACCGAAAGCCCAAACGCAAAAAGATTCATTTACCGTCCGCTCTAATGCAAACATGCATTGACGAACTCCCGGTGGAGTACGAAAACATCCTCGAGGCTACCCCGTTAGCCTTCCGTACCCACCTTTAACATCTCCTCTTCCTTACCCCGAACAGGGAGAAGTTGGTTTTTTGCGGTTTCCCAACTTCATTGCACAATTATACCTGTTCGTCCCAAGAAAATAGCCGCAACTATCTTCTCCACTCGAACGCACACTGTCCACGCCGCGCTCAAAGCCACCTCCTGACCGCCGACGAGGGACGCAGGTACGCTTGTACAATGGTTTCTAGGTAGACTGGTCGAGAGCAAAGCACGGACAGTACACGTAAATGTCTATGGAACCAACAACAATCCATCAAACTCTCTTCTCTGTTGACTTCTTAGCCTTCTGGACACCACCGTCCGGCATAACCCAGGATCCAAAAACACCAGGACACGGCGCTTGCCCCAGTGTGTTTTTCGGACTGTTTGCTTTTGCTGCCAACACTATACATTCACTACAAACCCTGAAGAGGACAAAATCCTAAACAGGGACAATCATTGATCGCATTTCCATATAGCATTATATCTATACACGCAAATCAAACAATGATAGTAGTAGTAGTAGAGCTGTGTGCTGTGTGCTATCACCAGACAGTTGAAGATATGAGTGAGAGAGTGACTAGCAGACAGATTGGCTAGACAGAGTGGTTTTAGTAGTGAGATAGTGTTAAGTAGGTGTTATTAGTTATTATTTGTAAAGAAGTAGAAGAGTGAAGAGTATTGAGAATTAGAAATCTGTAAATATTAGTAGGTAAATAGTGCAAGTATTGTTATACTTATAAGTGGACTTGTTGAAATAAAGTAGTAGTTTAAAGTTTTAAAGTGAGTTGTTGGTTTATTGAAGAACGAAGAACCCACGGAAAATACGACGGGTAAAAGTCGTAACAATATTCAATATTGTTCATCCCAGTCAGTTAGTTTAAACTGTTTAAAGTGTCGAGTCCAGTGTCGCAAAATTTTCAACACTATGAGTGACGGCCGAAAACGATTAAGTGGAGCGCAATACAAGACGCTTGCTGAGGAAAAGCGGAGAAAACTTCATGCAGTTTTAGACAAAACAAAAAAATTAAACAACTATTTTTTAATTAAACCTACAACTACAACTTCCAAAGCGCAAACACATGATTCGGATTCGGAATCGGAGACTGTTACTGCTGTGTCTGCTGTACCTATACCACCAGATAATGCGGAAGCGATTGACACGGAGCCAAGTGAGAGTGAGTATCGATTATGTCATTATGTGAATAAATGTGTTTTTTAACTACATTGCTACTCTTTGACTCTTTGGGCATCTCTTTGGCTCTTTGGCATATTTTAAATTTTCATTTAAATGGAATGTCCTGATTCTGATTGCCCTGTATATTTTGGGCTGAAATGAAACATCATTTTCTCAATTTTCGACACTTATATGGTATGTTCGTTTCTTCGTACGTAACTGTTAATAATTGTTAGTCCTATCAAAAAAAATCATTGGGGGTAACTTTAAAACGGTAAACACAAATTTTAAAATTACCATCTCGTTTATGATATGGGGGAAAATAAAAAAATTACAATTTTGAAATGACTTCATAAATCCTTAATTAGTAGAGTTACAAAAAAATGTTTGATGTAAAATTTTATTTATGAAAGTTTTACAATATTATACCATCTTCGATTATCAAAATGCAAATTTTTAGTTTAGAGGCATATTCGCATATTCGCATATTTTATTGTTCTAGGGTCAGAATCTAAAATAGAAGCATCTGCATGTGCATCAGCTTCAGTAAATCCACAATGTTTACAAGCAGTTATCAGTAACGACCCTGCCGAATGGAAGGCCAACGATGCTACTATCGATTATTTGTTGTCCTTACCAAATGAAATATGCCAAAATACAGATGAGGATTTTTCACTAACAAAAACTGTTATTGGCAATAAGACACGGTATCTTACTAAGAACGTTTTCCGTCGGAAACTTGCCAATGAGGAAGAACAACCTCGTAGATACTTAATATATTCACCATCAAAGAAATCCCTGTTTTGCATTCCATGTCGTCTTTTCGGAGGAACCTCAAAAATGGCCACTGATGGCGTAAATGATTGGAGTAATGTAAATAAAATTTTGAATTTACATGAAAACTCCCATGAACACGCCAAATCCCAAGTAACCTTATTGCGGCGTCAACAAAAGCAAAACCAAATTGATTCATTGCTGTGTCAGCAAATAAGGCTCGAAGAAGATTACTGGCGAAAAGTGTTAAAGCGGGTGGTTGCAGTGACTAAAAAATTGGCTTCCAGAGGTTTACCGTTTAGAGGAACAGTTGAAAAATTCGGCAATCCAAACAACGGAAACTTCATGATGTGTCTGGAGCTCATAGCGGAATTTGATCCGTTTTTAGCCACGCATGTATCTCAGCACGGAAATCCGGGAAGTGGTAAAACGTCATACCTCTCATCTACAATATGTGAAGAATTTATCGACTTAATGTCGACTGAGGTTCTGAATCACATTATGTCCGAAATTGGAAAGTCAAAATACTATTCAATTATAATTGACTCAACACCCGACATGGCACATATTGATCAATTATCCGTAATCATCAGATATGTTACAGAAAATGGAAAACCAGTAGAGCGCTTCGTTGGCTTTTTGCCAAATGTGGGACATAAATCTGAAGATATGGAAAATGCTGTAATTTCTAAATTGGAGAAGCACAATTTGGAATTAAAACATTGTCGAGGTCAGTCCTACGACAACGCTAGTAATATGTCCGGCTGTTACAGTGGTTTACAAGCAAGGATTTTGAAACGCAACCCGCTCGCTGATTACCTACCATGTGCCGCCCATTCATTGAATTTGGTTGGCGTCTGCGCTGCCGAATGTGCCGGAGAGGCTGTAAGGTTTTTTGAAACGGTGCAGAGCCTATATACTTTTTTCTCGGCCTCTACTCGTCGTTGGGAAATTCTACTTTCCAACTTAAAACCCGGCGCTAAAGTTCCAAAACGGGTCGACGGAACAAGATGGTCTGCACGCCATGATGCTTTAATGAGCTTACGTGGGAGCTGGAGCAATTATTTAAATGCTTTGACAACAATTGAAGAAGCGGTTTCAGAAAAACCAACGGTTCGAACGGAGGCAGCTGGGATTAAACGTCGCTTAAACCGTTTCGATTGTGCCTTCATGTCGGTTTTTTGGGAAGTGATATTAGAGCGTTTCCATAAAACCAGCAAAACTCTTCAGGGCGTCGATATCGATACTGGCGACGTAACTAGACTCTTTTTATCATTGATAAATTTTGTCAAATCTTTGCGAAATACTGCCATGTTTGAAACGTACATTGACAAAGCCAAAAATATTATGGATGAAAGATACGATGATGACCATCAAAGAAATCGGAGACGTAAACTTTTCCCAGATGAAAATAGGGATGGTGACACAATTCTGACAGGAAGGGAACAGCTAAAAGTGGACACATATTTTTCTATACTTGATAAGGTTTCAATGGAACTGAACAAAAGATATGAAGCATATGACAGTGTTTTCAAAAAATTTGGATTCTTTTACGTTATAAAAGAAAGTTCGCAAGAACAGTTAATCAAAAGTGCCAGGTACCTACAGGAATGTTATAAGGACGATCTGGAGGATGCGTTTCCAACAGAATGTTTGCATTTCTCGGAACTGTTAAAAGAAACAGACATAAAATACGAAAAATGCACTTTATCAAATATGCTCTCGCACATTCGACAATACAATTTGGAAGCAGTTTTCCCCAACGTTGAAATCGCCCTACGTATATTTGTTGCTATGGCTGTCACAGTTTGTTCGGCGGAGCGCTCATTTTCTACCCTCAAACGATTAAAGACGTATTTAAGATCAACAATGGAACAAGAGCGATTAAATGCATTGACAATTTTGACGATAGAATCTGATTTGACAACAAGCTTAGATTTTGATAATATTATAAACTCGTTTGCGGCTATGAAATCCCGGCGAAAACTAATATAATATTATTATAGTTCATATAGTTGTGAAAATAAATATTTAAATTTAAAATTCTGGTTTTATTGCTGTTTTACCTAGCTAACCTAAGGGCGGCATTTTTTAACTGGCGTAGAGCGGAAAATTGGTAAATCCGGCACTGCCTAAAAGTAAAGATTGTTAAATAAAAAAAAACTTGGGCGTTAATGGGTTAAGCACAAATTAAAGCAGTTAGGTATAGGGAATGCTTAAGAAATAAAAAAATACCATAAAATATCATTTCATTACAATACTAAAATACAGGGTGTTCCATTTAAGAAAACTCAGAAAATACTCATTCTGAGTTACGACCAACCTTGTATATTAAAATTAAAAATTTATCTATACTAAGGATTCTTAACAATAGTAGACTATATTAAAAATCATTTGAACGTAAGTAGAGTTTTAGATGTCAAAGTACTACAATTCTACAGGGTGTGAATATTGCTACGAAATTAATAAAAAAACGTAATTATCTTTTAAAATACCCTGTATAACATTACAAAACCTCATATTTTAAGAAAGAAGACATCGAAGAGAATCCAAAAATGTAAAAATATACAGGGTGTTCCATTTAAAATGTAAAACGTTGGAAGTAGCAAATAGATGAAAATATTTTCATTAAACAGATGACTCTTCAAAACCCCTTAATTCAAATTTTCATGATTCTGTTGCCTTTAGTTCTCGAGATATTTCTAATAGGCCCTTTATTTGCCTCACCGTGTACATTGTTATTAAAACCAACTAATATAAAAATAAAGCTATTTTAAACGCTTTAATATTTTTTCTACAAAGGTGTTAAAAATGCAATTATTAGCACTCCATAGGAACCTTAAAAATGTCACTTTAAAGCACTGGGTGCTTTAAAATTCTTAAGGCACTGCAGTTAAAAGTGAAATGTCAAATTTTGAAAGCGAACGTCACAAATATTTTTATTTCATTTATTAACATTAATAGTACAATTTGCGCAATTAGAGAATTTGCGTTTGTAGAAAAAATATTGTATGATATACGTACATCTTTAAGGCACTCATGTGAATTGCAGAATTCGCTTCGCTCATTCTGCAAACCTTCACATGCGTGCCAACCCGTGCCTATATGAGATTTTCTCTCGCGGTTTCAGAAAATTGCGCACATCTTTTACTTTATCGTACTATATAAGTAGTATAGTATAATAGATAAAGTTATAGGATCGTGGTAGATAGGTTTCAGATTTCACTTTTTTTCGACGTTTTGAGTCCCCCTGAGTCTAAAAAGCAAATAAAAAAAACATGTCGGAAGTATGTACGTACGTACGTATGTACGTATGTACATACGTACGTATGTCGCCACCGCCCAGCAAAAACTACCGGACCGATTTTGATGAAGTTCGGTATGAGTAAGTCGAGAATTTTGTCGAGAAACTAAGCTTTTAAAAAAAACCTCTTAAAGGGGGGCCGAAATAGGAAGGTTATTTAGGGCCCATTTTCGCAAATTTTGACCGAAATGAATGAAATTCAACTCAAAGTAAGCTCATCTATAGGTAAATAAAAATTAGGAATTTGACATTTCCAAATTCAAAATGGCGGCAAGCATGGCCGACTGCCCACCCGACACATTTCCCTACCTATCTAAAAACTTGTTTAAGGTAAGTTTAATTTGAAAAAGTCGTTATATAGCCTAAAGATGGGGCTATAAGAAGGATGTTATCGTTTTTCAGAAAAAGTTACAGGTTGCCTATATTTAAGGGGTCAAAACTTGACATAAATTAGAACTAGATTTTCTTAAAAATGGCTCCAAAGGAATTTTTTTATTTTTTGATATATTTTGATATCTCATCAGCAAATTGAATGACATTAGTCAGATTTCTTAACTCCCCATAGGAGGGGAGTTATGAATTTTTTATAAAAAAATATTCGAGTGTCCGTAACTTCCTTCTTAATAGAAACTAAAATTTGAAATTTTGCCGACGTATATGGTACTTTAGTGTCTATTATTACAATAAATTTTCCCAAAAACATGGCTTCCGGTTGAACCGGAAATGAATAAAACATATTAATTTTTTTAGATACGCCCTGTATATTTTTACACGTTTTGAAAGAATGTAAAATTATCTTTTTAATGACATAAAATTTATTGCAGTAAGTCAAAAACTCAAAAAGTTACGGTAAATAGAAATTTTGCTATAATCTTATGTGTGTCCTCTCTCACGCGATCATAGCAGAGCATTATTGTAGGACAGTCAATGAGGGTGTTTGGCGGCTCCGAATTCCATCCTACTACACTGATGTACTTGATATTTTCACAGTAAGTAGGGAATAGCTCAAGAAATAAAATCTACCCTATATACTATGGAGCTTTTATCTTGGGGCGGTTCCCACTTCTTCAAGGGGGTGGAAAATTTGTTGGTCAAAATAAGCACGGAAGTGGCTAAAGAACCTATTTCTAAGCAAAAACTGGTCCATACTTTTTTTTGAGAACTCAATACTTTTTTAGTTATGCGTAGTTAAAAATTGGCCATTTTCATTGAAATATGACACCTTTTCGGACGGATTTTTTGTGAATACCTTAAAAACTATGCATCGAACTAAAAACACTATATAAAACATTTTTTAGGTTATAAATAATAAAGAGATTCGTTCCTTCGTAAATGTTCTATTTATAATACAAAAAGAGATATGGTAGGTGAAAATAGTTTGTTTTTTGGTGCATGCTCAAATTGGTGTATTCAACTTGAAATAACAGAAGAACGGTAGGTGTTAGGTGTATAATGCTACCAACACCTTTTGTAGTGTTTGAAAAGGCCTTTAAAACGAGCACCGTTAAATGCCGGTTACATACAAACTAAGCGAGATATGGTGCAAAAAAATATATGACTAATGTACTTTAAGGAAAAATGAATAGTATATATGTTACAGTTCAAGTTGATTCTCAGTTAGAGTTGACTCCAACTAGTTGGAGTCAACTCCAACTGAAACGAGCAGTAAAAGTTGATTTTAAAAATTTAAATCAACTTTTACTAGTTGGAGTTGACTCTTCCTGGATCGATTCAGTAAATGTTGATTATACGAGAATCTAAAGTGCATTTTTGATGAGTGTGCGTTTCTTTGTTTTGACCGTTTCAACTACTTGTTAGTATAGTCTGTAACGTTGCCCCCGTTAGGTAAATTATGCTGATTCGATTTTTTGCATAAACTTACTCAAAGAAATACATCCGTATAGCAATCCTTATAACAAATACACAGGGTGTCACGCGGTACCGCGGTCGAAAAATTGTTTAACCAATTTTTGTTAACCAAATTCACAAAAATAATTTTTATCTACTCTATCTCATATTATGTAAAGCAGCGGTTCTCAATCTGTGGTACACGTACCACCGGTGGTACATATCATTATTTGCGGTGATACACAAAACACACAAAAACTTAAAATAGTAGTACATAGTAAGTCTTGATTATACAATCTAAAAATATAGAAATATAATACGAGAAACTTGAGATGGTATTGTCCTTTTCATGATCATTTTTCAGTGCGTCACAAATGATAGGAAAAAGGGTAAGTCCGTGATAATACACATTTATGACATTTATTCTAACATGACATTTTAGTTAAATCTGACAGTTGTCACATTTTATTTTCAATTTAGAATAAAAACAAATCAAATGTGTTTCTTGCATTTATAAAATGGTATTTTCTTTGAATTGTATAGTCTTATAAATTATACAGATTATATTTGTAATATTATTATCTAATTAAAAAAAATTAGTTTTTTTAATTATGGCGCCATCTATCGACAACTAGAATAATCACAGAACTAGAAGTAATCACCGACGTGCCTTTTTTCTGTCACATACAATTTAATGCTTTAGAAAGAAATCGAAAAACTGTGACGCACTGAAAGATGATCATGAGAAAAAGAATACATGACTCAAAAAGATTGAGAACCACTGATGTAAAGGTTTTATTGTGTGAAAATTGTAAACATAGATAGCAGTACATGAAGGGTTTAAAGTGTGTCTGAAGTAACAATCTATTCTGTATGAATATAATTGCGAAACACTACAGAATTTTACTTTTTGACATAAATTTTATTAATAATAAGATAAATTTTGTTCAATATTTTTAATAATTAAAGTAAATAAATTTTAATTTCACTCAAATAAATAATCGATTGCTGCCATTGACCACTTACATTTAATCTCGGTTAATTTTATTATTAATCGCGGCAGGTAAAGTAACATTCTTCTTTCAATACAACAAAGTGTTACTTTACTGCCGAAAATGAGGGCAAATGAGTACAATAATGAATGATTTTAGTGAAGTCAGAAACTAAAAAAAATCAAAGATTAAAGCTACCTCTATAAGATCCTGAAGAAATTTTTGTCATTATTTCATTAATAATATATTATTTTTAATTATCAACAATGAGCGCTAAGCGTATATTGAGGCGGCCGTCAATGTGAGTGCGAATAAGCACTCACATTGGACGGCACCATTGGACGGCCGGAATGGTGCATCTCTTTAGCACTCACCATTGACGGCCGCCTAATACGCACTTAACGCTCATTGTTAATAATTATAGATAAAGCTTAGTAATAAAATGGTGACAAAAAATTTCTGCTGGATCTTGTAAAGGGGGCTATAAACTTTGATTTGGTCACTTTCTGACTTTCATAATAATGGATTTTAACCGAGTTATTAAGCCTTGAAAATGGCTATTTTCGCATTTTTCAAATTTTAAATCGCGTATAACTCGACAACAATCAATTTTAGAGAAAAATCACAGAATACCTTTTTTTGCTCAGAATAACCCAAACGACCTAAAAAAAATTACTCGAAGTGAAAAAATTATTTTTGTGAATTTGTCTAAAAAAATTGTTTAAACAATATATCGATCAAGGTACTGCCTGGTACCCAGTATATTTGTTATAAGGACCTCTTTTTTAGTAAGTTTGTGCAAAAAATTCGAATCGAAGTAATTTACCTAACGGGAGCGACGATACAGTCTAGACTAATTTGAACATATTCAGTAACATTTAATTTCTAGAATCGGCTGTTTGTGTGAATCAGAATCAACTTTTACTAAATGGCATTGGGAAGAGTATACTTTTCCTAGTTGGAGTCTACTTTTACTAGTAAATGTTGAATATAAATCTTCATTTTATATTTATAATCAACTTTTACTGAAACCAGCCGTTAGAGTTGACTCCAACTAGTTGGAGTCAACTCCAACTGGATAATCAACTTGAACTGTAACATATACATTTAACTCCCCATCCACCATAATTTAAATGCATTGTTTTTCTTTTGCAATACCTTTTAATATAGTGTTATTTCTACTTTCAAAAAGTTGAACGGGCTTAAAATGAATGGTTTTTGTAAAACATGTGATCAAATTATAGAATGAATTTTTAAATTTTCTTAAAACTCTCCCTTTTTCTCCATGTAATTCGAAAATAAAAATATTTCACCCCTGAGAAGTGGTGGGAACCTCCCCCATGATAAAAGCGCCATAGTATATAGGATATACTTTGAATTAGGAGATTAGGCTACTCATAAAATTTCATTAAAATCCATGCAGTAGGATAGAATTCAGAGATAATATCTTGTTCTTAATCTCGCGCATTGACTGGCTAATCGAAATAGAATGAAATGCAAATATTGTAAACTATTAATTTCTCAGAAAAATGAACTAATTTGAAATTAAAGTATGACTATAATATTCTATTTATTTATGCAATAATCTATACATCTATAGTGTGTCCCCGAAATATGGCATCGAACATTTTCTCAAATGCAAGAATTAATGATGCGTAGAACCATAAAATATTTTCAAGTACAGAATGTGTTTCTAAAATACCAAAATAACGAGTAATTTTGTTATTTTTATAGAATGCCAGTATCTAGTACCATAACGATAATATATCGGTACGATAAAGTTCTCGGGCGGCCCTTCCGTCCAGCGTTTTTTTCTGGGAAATTATACGCGTTGTAGTTCCTTCTAGTCTCCTAACTATACTCCCTCGACAATCTAATAGACTCGTCCGCTCAGATAGTGACTCAGTTTACTCAGTATCACCATATTGTTGAATCAGTGCGCTTCGTGTGAAAGATTCTCTCATCAAGCGACCACCGGCGTCACCAACTCTGAATAAAAATTAATTTTATTTTTCCCCTTAAAACCTAAAATAATATCCTTTTATCATGTAATAAAAGGCGCCGCGGATGTGGTCGATGATATGAAAATTCCATATTCTGTTTCACGGGTTTGTTGTAGATGGTCACTTACCATATATTTTTCAACGTTAAAATATAAATTTCAATGTTAAAATATATTTTTCAATGTTAAATGTTGGCGGCATCATTAGTCACATTTTATATAAAGGTAATAATAATAAAACAGAAAAACGTCGTCTCTTTTTAAAGCAAATGGCTTTATCGTTGATGAAACCTCATCCTTTTTGTAAAATTTTGTAAAGAAAGGCAAAAGTTGGATATGTGAGAGAAAATTTCACGCGGGACCACTCGCGTAACAACCTACCTATAGCGACCAATGCCGGGATAAAATTGTGCTTGTAACACTTGTATCATAAATAACTATTAAGGTGAAACAGTAGCGATCAACAGGTAGCGAAAACGCGTTCCAAGATTGCGGCTGTAATTTTGAATATTTTTTCGAGATATTTGGCACACCTATTCGTAATATAATAAAGATTGGCGGTACAGAGCCCAATTTGAAAAATATATTAATATGTGGAAATTACTCTGTAATTAAATACAATATTAAAAAAACGAGCCTGTACCGCCATTAAGAAGAACAAAAAAATACACTTTCTTCAAATAAGCTTTTTTGTCCGATGCCTAGATTTTGTGTCATTTTGGAACTACTAATGAAATAAAAAATTTTGGTAGTTCCAAAATGGCACAAAATCTAGGCATCGGATAAAAAAGTTTATTTGAAAAAAGTGTATTTTTTTGTTTTTCTTAATGGCGGTACAGGCTCGTTTTTTAATATTGTATTTAATTACAGAGTAATTTCCACATATTAATATATTTTTCAAATTGGGCTCTGTACCGCCATTCTTTATTATATTACGAATACGTGTGCCAAATATCTCGAAAAAATATTCAAAATTACAGCCGCAATCTTGGAACCCGTTTTTGCTACCTGTTGATCGCTACGGTTTCCTCTTAAGGTCATGTAATATCGATCTGTGAAAAACGTATATTTTTGGAAGTGCGAAGTGGCATTCGGATTTTTGCAGATAAAGTTAGGTGACAAGTTCAACAATAATAATTGACTTATGCCTCAAATATGCCCGGAACAATAATAAAAAATTAAAATATTTAAAAATTTCAAAAAACATCGAATTTTTTCTATTTTCTTTGCTTATAACTTTAAAACGATTCGTTTTGGAACAAAGTCGTATAAAAATAAAATAAAGATATTGAATTTTATATGATAAACGACTGGTTAAAATTTCATAAATTATTACCCTTTCTGCGAAATAGCATTAAATACAAAATAAGGGGGCAAATTAATCCCGTTTTTATTCAATGTTTTTCAACCACTTTGGTTGCATTTTGAACTTTCGTAATTAGCTTAGAAAATTATTACAACATACTTAAATCGGTCACCAAATTTCATTAAAATCTACCTAATTGATTTTGCAGAATAAATTTGCAATCTAATTTTTTTTTTTTAAAGTTAAAATTTTTTAAAAACTTTCTGAAGAAAATGTAGACCATTTAGAAATTTGCTATTTTTTACATATAAAGAGGTTCTCTACCTATATAATACACTTTATAGAATTAAAATCGGATTATTTAAGCGGCCTCAGTACTGTTTTAAAGTTATAAACAATTTTTTGGCTTATAGACAAATACAGTGAGTACGATTGAGTTGGCATAAATTCATTTTCTCGAGAACAGGAGTCTCTGGAGATAAATCCCGAAACAGGTCGATTTTTTATATTTAAATTATAATTTTTTGGCATATATTTCATACAAGTGACGTCGTCCATCTGTAGGCCAATCAAGTTAGGTTTTTACTAGACATAACGGAAAAGACGAGGTTTGACAGTTGAAATGTGTAGTATGAGTTATTACAAAAAGACTACCATCTTGGGATTCATCAATTTTTTAGTGGAACATTTTTTAAATAAACAATCAAAACGTCAAACTTAGTTTTTTGCTCATAACTTAAAAACTTGCTTATTTAGAAATTTGACGTCCACAGATAACTTTTTCAGAAAAAAAAGATACATCGAATGAGATACGCTAAATGAAAATCGGTTAATAAACAAAAAAGTTATTGCAAAACGGAAGACAAAATCACTGTTTTTGAATATTGTTAATAACAATTTTATTGTTTATTACAATATGTTTTAATATAACTAAAATTGAGGGCATTATGGTGTTTGAATGGTGTGCAAAAAATGGTCCAGATCTGTTAAATAGTTTTCGCAAAATTGAATTTGTTTATAAATTTTTTTGAAAAACGAGCTAATTTCTGAGGCTGGTCCAGTTAATATGGCTGAATGTATCTCAATAATCCGGGGCTCATTTCCTTCGTTAAGATATATACTAACAGCGTATGAAAAAAAAGTAAAAAAAAATACATATACGTACACAAAATTATTTGTTAATAAATAGCAATTTTTAAGCTTATAAACAATTAAAATAATTTCGTAGAAATTAGATCAAATTAAATGGCAATAAAAACGGGGAGACAAAAATCCAGAGTCAATGCTATGGAAATGAGGTTCCTGAGGAAAATAGCAAACAGAAAAAGGACAGACAAAATACGAAACGAAACAATTAGACAAAACCTAAAACTAGAACCAATCAATGAAAAAATAGTAGAAGGACAACTTAGATGGTTCGGGCACGTGTGTAGAATGTCGAACGAGAGGCTAACAAAACGAGTGTTCGAAACGAGAGTGCAGGGGAAAAACAAAAGAGGGAGACCAAGAGTTATGTGGGTAGATGAAATCAGGAAAGAAGTCGAGAAGAAGGGATTGACATTGGAAAGTGCAAGAAACCTAGCGCAAGATCGGAAAGCATGGAGACTACAATGCCAAACTCAACTCCACCAGCCTTACACCTAAAGGTAGAAAGGCTTAGGACTAAGTAAAAGTAAAAAGTAAAAAATACGGAAAAACTGGTTAAAATACACAACTTGTAAAAAAAAATTTTTGGTCCTACGACCCTTGGGGTCTGAGATAGCCCCTTTTTTTGAAAAAATCACTGTTAGGTTAATTAACAACACTAAGATCTGAAATTAACCAATATTTTAATAAGAAAAGTCAAAGTTTTTAGCAAAGTTTTTAGCAAAGTTTTTAGCAAGAAAAAATGTTAAAAATTGTTTATACAGTAGTGCTATAAACAAAAAGTATTTTGCATTCCGACTAAAGTAAAAAATAGCGGGCGTAGTCGACTGACTGAATAGTGGGCGCGGTTGGCGACCGGCAGCAACTCCTAAAATTACGTTATACCGACCACAAAAATCAACTTTAAAGTGAATAACAAATTTTCGTCATTCCTTATGTTTTCGAGGTCTCCGAATCCGAATATGGAGTTTATTTTTTTCTAGAGTTAGTGGAACATGTTCAAAAATCAAATTTTATGCCAAAATGCGATAAATCAATTTTGATGATTTTTCAATTTTAACTCACTGTATTTTTGGTCGCTGTAAATATTTCCTTTTGAAAATTTTAATGTGCTATCTTTGAAGCATTTAGATAACAATGAGTTTTGTCTAAAATGATTAAACACATTAAAAGAGAAGTTGTTAATTTTTAAACATTTTGTCGTCAGATTTCGTTAGTTTCATGCTTACTTAAAAAAGTTGAGTGACAAACTTTTAAGTTTATAATTTTAACTAACACAGAAATAAAATATAATTCATGAAGAAGTTTTCCAAAAAAAAATAATTTAAAATATGCAATAGGAAAAATGTTATGTGACTTTATAGACGAGCGGCACACTGGCACACCCCAAAAAAAGCTTATTTCTCGAGATACTGATACTAATTTTGGTAATAGGTACTTTATATTTTTGATGGTGCTGAAAACGAAAATTAGGGTTGTTTTGAATTTTAGGTGGGGGAACATTATCAAAATCGCAACTTTACCCTAAAAATAAAAATCACGTTTTTGCGTTTAAATTGCTACAACTCAGTTCCATTGTAATATTTTTTTCTAAAATTTTTATAGTATCTATATATTTCTCACCATTCTGAAGACAATGGGACCTGCTTCAATATTTCTGTCTTGCTATGAAGAAAGTTATAAATTGTTTGAAGTAAAAGGTGCAGATTCTTGAATTGCAAAGTTTAATCGCAAAAGTTGAGTGGCAAAATTTGAAATTTAGCTGTTCAATTAATTTTATGTTAAAATCTAGAGTACAGAGAACAAAATGTTTTATAGAAAAAAGGTGGTGTAACTTTTAATTTTAAGAAAAACGTGATTTCACTTTTTTTATTTTTAGGGTAAAATTTCGATTTTGACAATGTTTCCCGATCTAAAATTCAAAATAAAACTCATTTTCGTTTTCAGCACCATCAAAAACATAAAGTAAGACCAAAATTAGCCATTCACCACAGTGTGGTTGATATCTCGAGAAATGAGCGTTTTTTTTTTTGGGGAGTACCATTCGTTTATAAGGTCGCGTAACTTTTTTTCTGTTGCATATTTTGACTTGAAATTTTCCAGAAAACTTCTTCAGGACCTATGTTTTAATGCTGCGTTGATTAAAATTATAAACTAAACAGTTTGTCACCCAACTTTTATAAGTTAACAGAAAACTAATGAAAAAATTGTTTAAACAATTTTCCGGCCGCGGTAGCTCTTGGTACCCTTTGGATTTGTTATAAGGAACTTTTTTTGAGTAAGTTTGTGCAAAACATAAGAATCGGAATAATTTACCTAACGGGGCCGACGATATAGCCTGGTCTACACACGGATTCAAAATAGAGAATAAAAAATGGCCTATACCTACCAATCGGGTTCTACTGTACCAAGTTTACTATTTTTTTATCTATGGTACCACATTAAAATAATAATGTTTATCTTATTTTCATTGCAAAATTATCCAAAACAAAGCAGCTAATGGGATGTATAAACCTTTTTTAAGTGGCCTTTTTATTGTCATTTTTTAAATTTATTTATTTAAAATATAATTTTACTAAATAAATGTGCAAGATAATAATATTCATAAAATGCAAGTTTCTACCAAAATATATAAATATATGTAATATTAAGCTTCAAATCCGGTATACTGTCAATGTTAAAAATGGGCTGCAACGGTCTAGCGCTAGCGAATGGTAGTCCGCGAATTTATTCTCATTCGGCTACGCCCATTATTTTTTTTTACTTTAGTCGCAACGCAAAATACTTTTTGTTTATAACACTACCGTTTTAACAATTTTTAACATTTTTTCTTGCTAAAAACTTTGTTAAAAACTTTGACTTTTCTTATAAAATATTGGTTAATTTCAGATCTTAGTGTTGTTAATTAACGTAACAGTGATTTTTTCAAAAAAGGGGCAATTTTTTCAAAACAACCCTAATTTTCGTTTTCAGCACCATCAAAAATATAAAGTATTACCAAAATTAGTATCAGTATCTCGAGAAATAAGCTTTTTTTGGGGTGTGCCAGTGTGCCGCTCGTCTATAAAGTCACATAACATTTTTCCTATTGCATATTTTAAATTCAATTTTTTTGGAAAACTTCTTCATAAATTATATTTTATTTCTGTGTTAGTTAAAATTATAAACTTAAAAGTTTGTCACTCAACTTTTTTAAGTAAGCATGAAACTAACGAAATCTGACGACAAAATGTTTAAAAATTAACAACTTCCCTTTTAATGTGTTTAATCATTTTGGATAAAACTCATTGTTATCTAAATGCTTCAAAGATAGCACAGTAAAATTTTCAAAAGGAAATATTTACAGCGACCAAAAATACAGTGAGTTAAAATTGAAAAATCATCAAAATTGATTTATCGCATTTTGGCATAAAATTTGATTTTTGAACATGTTCCACTAATTCTAGAAAAAAATAAACTCCATATTCGGATTCGGAGACCTCGAAAACATAAGGAATGACGAAAATTTGTTATTCACTTTAAAGTTGATTTTTGTGGTTGCGGAAAGTTGTGTTTAAAATACTTTTTGTTGATAACACTACTGTTTAAACAATTTTTAACATTTTTTCTTGCTAAAAACTTTGTTAAAAACTTTGACTTTTCTTATAAAATATTGGTTAATTTCAGATCTTAGTGTTGTTAATTAACGTAACAGCGATTTTTTCAAAAAAAGGGGCTATCTCAGACCCCAAGGGTCGTGCGACCTAAAAATTTTTTTAGAAGTTGTGTATTTTAACCAGCTTTCCGTATTTTTTATTGCCATTTAATTTGATCTAATTTCTACGAAATTATTGTAATTGTTTATAAGCTTAAAAACTGCTATTTATTAACAAATAATTTTGTGTACGTATCTGTAAGTTTTTTTTACTTTAATTTTTCATAGTCTGTTAGTATACATCTTAACGAAGGAAATCAGCTACGGATTATTGAGATACATTCAGCTATATTAACTGGACCAGCCTCAGAAATTAGCTCGTTTTTCAAAAAAATTTATAAACAAATTCAATTTTGCGAAAACTATTAAACAGATCTGGACCATTTTTTGCACACCATTCAAACACCATAATGCCCTCAAGTTTAGGTATATTTAAACATATTCTAATAAACAATAAAATTGTTATTAACAATATTAAAAAACAATGATTTTGTCGTCTGTTTAGCAATAACTTTTTTGTTTATTAACCGATTTTCATTTAGCGTATCTCATTCGATGTATCTTTTTATTCTAAAAAAGTTACCTGTGAACGTCAAATCTCTAAATAAACAAATTTTTAAGTTATGAGCACAAAACTAAGTTTGACGTTTTGATTGTTTATTTAAAAAATGTTCCACTAAAAAATTGATGAATCCCAAGATGGTAGCCCTTTTGTAATATCTCATACTATACATTTCAACTGTCAAACCTCGTCTTTTCAATTATGTCGAAAAACGGCTTATTTTTTACTAACTTGATTGGTCTACTGGTTGTGACGACGTAATCGATGATTTTTTTAAATGAGAATAGATGCCGTGTGATAGCTCAGTCCGAAGGCTATTCAATTTTGTATTCACTAATATAAACATTAACATAATCATTTATACAGGGCTTGAATTAAAAAAAAATTGAATTAAATTAATCACAATATTTAGATTACGTCATCTCCCCCAGATGGATGAAGTCACTAGTATGATATGTATGCCAAAAAATTATAATTTAAAAATAAAAATCGATCTGTTTCGGGATTTATCTCCTGAGTCGCCAATTTTCAAGAAAATGAATTTATTCCAACTCAAACAACTCAAACAAATACAGTGATATTTGTTTATAACCCAAAACATTGTTTATAACTTTAAAACAGTGCTCAGGCCGCTTAAATAATCCGAGTTCAAACTAAAAAGGGAAGTTCCCCTGGTTGGCTGTATAACATATAGTTAAAAAACTCTAACATGAAATAAGAACCACTTCTATGTAATTGGTATATTTATTAAAATTTAAAAATTCCAATGGATTCAATAAAATGTGTCCAATTCAGAACGTTTTCGGACCTATCAGTCCACCATCACTTGGTAAGTCAACGTTGGCCTAAGATTGTTTAAGTTTCCTGGTAGGGTTTCACCATGTTCCCGGAGGTTATATCTTTTAACATCGGCGTTTAGCCTGTTCCTTATTACTTTGACATAATGTAGATCGAATTATAAATTCAACCATTTTTTGGTTCTGGGGCTATTTAGCAAGTATTTAAATTCACTTATGATGGACTGATAGGTCCGAAAACGTTCTGAATTGGACACATTTTATTCAATCCATTGGGATTTTTAAATTTTAATAAATATACCAATTACATAGAAGTGGTGTTTACTTCATGTTAGAGTTTTTTAATCCGATTTTAATTCTGTAAAACTGTAAAGTGTATTAGATAGGTAGAGAACCTCTTTATATGTTAAAAAATTAGCAAACCTCTAAATGGCCTACTTTTTGATCAGAAAGTTTTTAAAAAATTTTAGCTCTTTAAAAAAATAGATTAGATAAAAAATTATTATGCAAAATCTATTACGTTGATTTTAATGAAACTTGGAGGACTGTTTAAGTGTATTGTAAGAATTTTATTAGCGAATTATAAAGGTTCTAAGTGCAACCAAAGAGGTTGAAAAACATTTAATAAAAACAGTCTTTTTTGCCCCCTTATTTTCTATTTATTGCTATATTGCAGAAATGGTAATAATTTAAGACATTTTAAACCAGTCGTAGATTATACACTACACAATTTTCTTTGTTTTCTTTTGCTACGACTTTGTTCCAAAATGATTCGTTTTAAAGTTATAAGCAATGAAAGTAGAAAAAAATCGATATTTTTCGAATTTTTAATAGTCCATTTAAATGTTACATTTAGGTTGCATTTCTTATAGGAGTCAATTTTATTTTTTTAATGTGTAGGGGGGTTCAGTAGAAGCTTAAGTTTAGGTTTTTGGGGTCGCCACCCTTGTCCCCCGGCCGCCATATTGGAAAAAGCGGTGCAAAGGGTTTTCGCGCTGTATCTTCTAAACTAGCAATCCTACAGAAAATTTAATTACACATAAAATGTAGCAAATTAAATTTTCTACAATTTTATATCTATCTCTTTTTATCGTCAAGTGACCAACAAAAAAGTTATAAATAAAAATATGAGAAAATTTTGTAAGAAGTTTCCTTTTGGAGGTTATAACTTTTTTCCGTTCATTTTTCAATGAACAATTTTCGCTATAAAGTTGTTTAAATTTATTTATTATCTAGGTTTTACAGCGCTCCAATCCTGACCAGATTCTCGAATTCTCATAGGAATACAATAAAAAAAATACAGTAGAGCGTCAATTATCCGAACGTCGATCAACCGAACGACCGCTTATCCGCACTCCCAACTTGTCGTGTACAAACTCAATTCAAAATGCCTAAACATTTTTTTTTCTATGAAAAATAAACACGATATTAACAAACGGTTAGAGGGAGGTGAATCTGCAACCAATTTATCCGATGAATACAAAGTTGGTAGACTGGTAAAGGGTATAAAATACGGATTAGGATGATGCCGATTTATTGTGTCGGTTGCCCTTAGCAACGGCTAGCACCTTATAATACATTGAATCGCGGTTTTTGCTTTAAATTTTAAAGCACCGCTTGGATTGACATGAAATTTGGCAAACACATAGATAACATGTCAAAGAATAAAAATTATATTGGGCCTCTGTGTGCTTTTGTCCTGGGGTGTTCAAAATATATATGTTGAAAATAAGTTCGGAAATGGATAAAACGTCTAATTCTAAGCACCTTTTGTTCTATAGCATTTTTTCACCAAGTTAATACCTTTCGAGTTATTTTCGAGTATATACCTTCATTTTTCAACAAAAAAATACGTTTTTAGGCGGTTTTTGACAAATAACTCAAAAAGTAAGTATTTTATTGAAAAAAAAAAGTTTTAACAAAAATATAGCAAATTAAAAATTGAAAAAAATGATGTATGCATGAAATCTCTAGCCAGTAGAAACAAAGATCTAGCTAAAGTAAAATAGGTTTATATCCGTCAAATTTCAAAGTGAATTATTTCAACGTGAAATAGCGAAAAAATCATACACTTTTTGGAGAAAAATCATTACAACTTTTTAAAAGTGTTTAAAAAATATGTATATTTGTTTTAAAAAAAAGTTTATAGCATCAAAAGTAAGCAAGTTACGCTGAAAATAAAGTTGATCTCTTTTTTTTGTCAAAAAACTCGGTAAAGTCGTCCCCTAATTACCATCTTAAATCAAATTAATCATTACCGCTTCACAAGTTACTTGGCTCATGTATTATTTATATGATCTCTAAATATCATCGGTTCAAAAGGCTTATTAAAAATTTTTTTTTAAAGTAAATCTGTTTTAATTTTTACTTTTTAATTTTGAAAAAATGTTTTTTTTTAAATAACTTAAAATTTATTAGTGTGACCAAAAATTACAAAGAGTAAAAAAATTAAGTTTTTGCTGTTGCGAATATTTGGATTTTTTGCTTTTTTTGGAAGGCAAAAATTTGTTAAGATATGGCTTTTCTAAATTTGCATACACTCGTGATTATTGACTACTTCAAGTCCTTTTAACTACAGCCCTTTCAAAAATAAGCACTTTGAAACAATGAAACTTACAGACATAAACGACACATACACGAGTAAAACAACAAAAAGTGCATGATTTTTTAGTTATTTCACGTTAAAATAATAATTCACTTTGAAATTTGAGGGATATAAACCTATTTTACTTTAGCTAGATCTTTGTTTCTACTGGGTCTAGAGATTTCATGCATACATCATTTTTTTTTTCAATTTTTAATTTGCTATAATTTTATTAAAACTCTTTTTTTCAATAAAATACTTTTGAGTTATTTGTCAAAAACCGCCTAAAAACTTGTTTTTTTTTTGTTGAAAAATGAAGGTATTTACTCGAATAAAATAACTCGAAAGGTATTAACTTGGTGGAAAAGTGCTATAGAACAAAAGGTGCTTATAATTAGAAGTTTTATCCATTTCCGAACTTATTTGGAACATATATTCTTTCACCCATTATAAGGGGTGAAACTCAACCCCAGGACAAAATCACACAGAGGCCCAATATCATTTTCATTCTTTAACATGTTATCTATGTGTTTGTCAAATTTCATGTCAATCCAAGCGGTGCTTTAAAATTTAAAGCAAACACCGTGATTCAATCTATTATAAGTTGCTAGCCGTTGCTAATGGCAACGGACACAATAAATCACAGTCCTAACGAAAAATAAATCTCCACTACATTTTAAAAATCATTTTTAATAATTAAATGTATTTTCGGTTAAAATAATTTTTATTTTAAGATAACATAAGTTTTTCTTTAGTCAATTACTTTGAAATAATTTCTTAATTGTTATAAATAAAGTCACTTCGATTTAAGAAAACAAAAACAATTATCTCGGCTTCAGTTGGTCGTAGAAAATTGTTATTTGGTTTTGAATCTTTATTTTGTCTTCAGCAACAATAACCTGCAAGTTATAAACTCATAGGATGTACAGGGGCGGCTTCAGTTCTAAATGTTTATAACGAAATTTGCCCCCTTATTTTCAAACCCGAAATAAGAGGTTGGAAAATGGTATACGCATTTATCTACATTAGAATATGAAAATACAAGTCTTTAGAAGGAGAGTGGATCTTAGATTAACTCTGTACGATTTTTTTTTTCAAAAAGTTATAGCTTGGGACATTTGAACTCTTGGGATATACAAATTATAGTATCTAAGCAACAAGTTCACCAATCGGGCACTACAATTTTTTTTATGTTTAGTATTGAAATATCTTCATTTAAAAGCCTTAAAAAATACATAAAAGTTATTTTTACAATAAATAATGCAATTGCAAAAAACGGCCATTTTGGACCTTTCGCAGGTTGTTTTGCAATAACGTATTAACGAAATTAAACTTGCCATAGCTCAAATTGTAGGTTTTTTAATTTACTACAATTCTCTATTTAAAAGTTTTTCTCTAAAATGAATATCCTAAGCTGCAAAATTAAAAATCTTGAAAAATTGCAAAATTTAACAAATGAAAATCGTCATAAATAAAAAACCGCACAAAATTTTTGGTTACATTATAGTATAAGTTATTCCTGGGATCGTCCTTTACAGCACCTGATAGGTTTCAAAAATTCCTGAATTACTCACGTTTTTTCACCCACAGCCTGGGGTACTAATATTAGTCTAGCGGCAGCAATCTTTATGCCGACCACGAAAATCAAATTTAAGGTGAATGACCAATTTTGTTCCATTTTTATGTTTTCGAGGTCGCTGAATCCGAATATGAAGTTTATTTTTATCTAGATTGGGTGGAAGATGTTCAAAAATCAAATTTTATACAAAAATGCCGAAAATCAATTTTCATGATTTTTCAAATTTACCTCGCTGTATCTTTGGTGGCTGTAAATATTTCCTTTTGAAAATTGTAGTGTTCAATCTCTGAAGTATGTAGATAACAATGGGATTTGTCCTAAATATTTAAACACATTAAAAAAGGAATTGTTAGTTTTTAAATATTTTGTCATCATATTTCGTTAGTTTCATGTTTACTTAAAAAAGTTGAGTGACAAACTTTTTAGTTTATAATTTTAACCAATACAACAATAAAACATAATTCATTAAGAAGTTTTTTGGAAAATTTTAAGTCAAAATATACAATAGGAAAAAAGTTATGTTACTTCATAAACAAGCGGCACACCCCAAAACGCTTATATCTCGAGATCCTGACCACAGTGTGGTGAATGGCTAATTTTGATCATACTTTATGATTTTGATAACAAAAATTCGTTTTTTGCTCTTCTTAAGAATTTTGCAATATGCGGTTGCGTCATTCTTCTTCTGAACCGGCGAATTTGTCCTCAAACAACTTCTTGGGCCGTTTCTATATATGCTTCGGGTTATAAGTTTTATGGTGGGGAGAAAGGTCAAAAACAGATTAATAATAGCATAGGAATGTTAAAATCATAATAAATTGTATGAATAACAAGCTGAAAATGCGAGCATTATCATAACGAGAACTTTGTATATTTATGTATTTTATTTCATAATATGGAAAATTTCTATTAGGAAAAGTAGTTTAGAATTAATAATTATGTTTTAATGTGCAATTATATCATTCTAATTTAAATATTATGAACTATAAAGGTAGTTTACTCTTGATCGAAATTAATATTTTTTATATACCTCGTATAAAATTAATACAATTTTTAATATGATAGTTGCATCATAAATCTTAGAACATGAAGAGCTTTTTATAAAGAATAACTTTTCTTCGTCAAATTAAAAATAAAAGAGGTATAAATGAAAATGTTGTTGGTATCCATAATTTGAGAAAAATCATCAAAATATTTCAAATCGTCATCAATATTTCAAATATTTCGTTCAAATATTTTTTCCATTAGGATGTAATTGCACATATCAGACCATAATTTTTTATACCAAACAATATTTTTTCATATACTGTCGGTTCGCTAAACTCAGACAAAACTGGCTAGTGATTTTAGTCAATAATTTTGCCAATTCGACAAAAAAAAAATAATTTCTAAATAGTTAATAATTACTAAATAATTAGTAATTTTGCCAATTTTGGCAAAATTCTCAAAAAACAAAAAAATTACCTACTAAAATCACTAGCCAGTTGTGTCGAGTTTAGCGAACCGACTAGGTATATTTTAATTTCATAGCAAATGGAACAGTCCATTTATCATAAAGGGGAGGCCGTATACTGGTATAAACCTTTTTAAAACTGTTAATAAATTATTACTTTTAAATTATTATACTCAAATTGTATTTTTGAATATCTTATTTATTTTACATAATAATTAAATTCACTATCAAATGTCATTGATGTTTTATTAATACTTAATTTAAAATTTAGTTTTTAGTTTGACATTCACGAAGTGTCAAACTCAAATGTAAATAACCTTTGCTTAACAAATGGCAATTTAAAAACTAGCCTACTTAATAGCTACGATTTCAGCTGGACGTTTAGTGTGTCGGTAGAAAATAAACCGATTGTGACGTCACATTTAAGATTTTGAGGTCGATTTTCCCGAAGACGGTTAGAAATATCGAAATGCCGTGTTCAGATTTGGATTCAGAAGAAAAAACTACATGAGAATCCATCGATAAATCTGATCTGAATATTGCAGGAGCGGCAACGCAATAACACACACACTTTTGCGAATTTATAAACGAAATGTTTTCGTTTAGTCCATTCTTTCACGGTTTTTGCTCTAAAGGCTATAGATGGTCAAAAATGCCCCCGCACCGATCAGCCCCGCTACTTATGTTTTCGATAAAGAATATAAAATTATGCCCTCATGCAAATTTTTAGCTTCCCAGAGGTCCTAAAACGTCTTAAATCGAGAAAAGGAGAATTTTTAGGTTTTATTTTTTTGTGAGCGCAATTTTACTTTAAAAATCTGAAAAAAATCAAGAACTTGTATCTTTCGAATCGAATACAAAACAACCTAATTTTTTTCAGATTTTTGTAATGAAAAATAAGCCCAGGAAAATTTTTTTAAATTTTCAAAACATTTTTAGGTTATGATAATATGGTTTGGCCAACTTTTAAATAGAATTTTTTGAGTACTTTTTGCCGTTCTTTTAAATGGCAGAGGCAGAATTTTTAATATATGAGCGTAAAGACCGAAAAAATCGAAAAAACCGTTTTTGGCTGTCTCGAGATGCATCTCGGGAAAGCCAATTTTAGGATTTAGGATCCTGACTATAACAACTCAAAAAGAACTAAAATTGTGAATTTTGTCATAAAATTTGGTATGTGGGGTTATAATAATATTTGGAACAACTTTTACAAATAACTTTTATCGATATCTGTAACGCGAAGCAAATCGAATCGCATATCGAAAATTCACCCCGTTTGTGGATTCGCAGTAGGCCGCGATTAAAATTTAAAGTTCAGTTGACTATTTTAAAAATTATGAACGATCACCCTGTATGACTTTGCAAAATTTCAAATCTGTACATATTTTTATAGCCGAAACATAGGGGTGTCTTCATCTCACTTTTAAATAGTATATTTTTGAGTACTGTTTGCCGTTCTTTTAAATGTAGAGGCAGAATTTTTAATATCTGAGCGGAAAGACCGAAAAAATCGAAAAAACCGTTTTTGGCTGTCTCGAGATGCATCTCGGGACAGCCAATTTTAGGATTTAGGATCCTGACTATAACAACTCAAAAAGAACTAAAATTGTGAATTTTGTCATAAAATTTGGTATGTGGGGTTATAATAATATTTGGAACAACTTTTCCAAATAACTTTTATCGATATCTGTAACGCGAAGCAAATCGAATCGCATATCGAAAATTCACTCCGTTTGTGGATTCGCAATAGGCCGCGATTAAAATTTAAAGCTCAGTTGACTATTTTAAAAATTATGAACGATCACCCTGTATGACTGTGCAAAATTTCAAATCTGTATATATTTTTATAGCCGAAACATAGGGGTGTCTTCATCTTAAATGCGACACACTGTATCCTATCAATTTGATAATTTATTGCAACTAATATAGTCGTATTTTTTATAGAAACAAAATATACAATCAAAGTACTGACTAATTCACTAATTTTATCATAAAAAGTTCAAATTGATTGCATTGAAGTATTGAACCAATTATTAGTAATGTGTATTAATAATGTGTATATAATTATGTGTAATAATATAATATACAGAATTAGTTTTATGTATGGAAACCCTCAATTATTTCCGAAATGGCTTGCACGATTTTTATGGATTGTGGTGGGTTGGGGTTTTCTAATGTGGCCGATATTATAGTAATACTTACATTGTTGTCAGATCTTCCGTTTTTCTGAAAATCTAATTAACTTTGTTATTTCAAATGGAGCACCCTGTATATTTTTTGCGTTTTGAAGTCCTTAAGAAATACTGATTATTTTCCATGTTTTATTCCCTAAACCTAAAGGCAATAATTTAGGAGTTATTGCTACATTTATTTAAAAAAAATTTTAAACAAATTATAAAAATCAATTTTTTCGGCCTGCGTAGACATTATTTTACGTTCTTTGGACCATTGGGAACAAAAAAGTTCTCTTGTAATTTTTCTCTAAAATTAATCATTTTCGAGTTATAAATATAATAAATAATTTAAATAATTTAAAACTGAAAAGAAATCGAATAATTACGATTTTCAAGGTTAAAAAACACAAATCAAAAATATTATTTTTTAAACTGCCAAGTATAGAAATTGAAGCTAAAGCCTTATTTTATCAGTTACCAATAAGTAATTTGAGCTTGTTTCTCGTCCTCTCGTATGCGCTCATTAACATTTATTAAAAAGCAACGTTTTAGAATAAAACGTGCCAAAAATTTTTATAGCGAGCCCCTGGAAGAAGGGTTTGGGTACTCCGCAGTTTCAAAAATAATGTTTTTTATTTTTGTTTTTGAACCTTGAAAATCGTCATTATTCGATTTTTTTCAGTTTTAAATTGTTTAGAACTCGAAAACGATTAACTTTGGAGAAATATTACAAAAGACCTTTTTTTGTTCCCAATGATCCAAAGAACGTAAAATAATGTCTACACGAGCCGAAAAAATTAATTTTTATAATTTCTTTAATTTTTTTTAAATAAATGTACCAATAACTCCGAAACTATGGCATTTAGGTATAGAGAATATAACATACAAAATAATCAGTATATCTTAAGGACTTCGAAACGCAAAAAATATACAGGGTGTTCTATTTGAACTAAAAAAGTTCATTAGATTTCCAGAAAAACGGAAAATCTGACAACAATGTAATTATCACTGTAATATCGGCTGCATCAGAAAACCCCTACCCACCAAAACCTATGAAAAACGTGCAAGTCGTTTCCGAGATACTTGAGGGTTTTTATACATAAAACTAACTCTATTTATTATGATAATTATAATATTATATTAATACGCATTAATTGGTTTATTATTTCAATGCAATCAATTTGAACTTTTTATGATAAAATTAGTGAATTAGTCAGTATTCTCACTGTATATTTTGAATCTATAAAAAATACGACTATATTAGTTGCAATAAATTATCGAATTGATAAGATACAGTGTGTCGCATTTAAGATGAAGACACCCCTATGTTTCGGCTATCAAAATATATACAGATTTGAAATTTTCAATACAGGTCATACAGGTTGATGGTTCGCAATTTTTAAAATAGTCAACTGAACTTTAAATTTTAAACGCGGCCTACTGCGAATCCACAAACAGGGTGAATTTTCGATATGCGATTAGATTTGCCTCGCGTTACAGATATCGATAAGTTATTTGGAAAAGTTGTTCCAAATATTATTATACCCCACATACCAAATTTTATGACAAAATTCACAATTTTAGTTTTTTTTCAGTTGTTGTATCACTACATCAGGATCCTAAATCCTAAAATTGGCTGTCCCGAGATGCATCTCTAGACAGCCAAAAACGGTTTTTTCGATTTTTTCGTTCTTTCCGCTCAGATATTAAAAATTCTGCCTCTGCCATTTAAAATAACGGCAAAAAGTACACAAAAAAATACTATTTAAAAGTTGGCCAAATCACATTAACTCATTTTTCATTACAAAAATCTGAAAAAAATTAGGTTGTTTAGTATTCAAAAGATACAACCTCTTGAATTTTTAAAGTAAAATTGCGCTCACATAAAAATAAAACCTAAAAATTCTTCTTTTCTCGATTTAAGACGTTTTAGGACCTCTGGGAAGCTAAAAATTTGCATGAGGGCATCATTTTATATCCTTTATCGAAAACATAAGTCGCGGGGCTGATCGGTGCGGGGGCATTTTTGACTATCTTATCCCGCTATAGCCTTTTAAAGAACCGCTTGGATTGACATGAAATTTGGCATACGTATAGCTTACATGTCAAAGAAAAAAAGTGATATTATGCCGATGTGTGCTTTTGCCCTGGGGGTGACTTTCACCCCCTTTTGGGGGTGAAAAAATATATGTCCAAAATAAGTCCGGAAATGGGTAAACTGACTAATTTTAAGTAACTTTGGTTCTATAGAGCTTTTTCGCCAAGTCAACACTTTTCGAGTTATTTGCGGGTGAATATGTTCATTTTTCAACAATATAACCACATTTTTAGACGGTTTTTCGCAAATCACTCAAAAAGTAAGTATTTTGTCGAAAAAAAAGTTCTTAGCAAAAACATAGCTTATAAAAAAGATAAAAAATGGTGTATGCGTTAGGTCACTGGATCTCGTAGAACCAGAGTTATAGTAAATGAAACATAGATTCATATTCACCAAATTTCAAATAGAATATTTCGACGTGAAATATCCAAAAAATTAAGCAGTTTTTGGAGAAAACCCATTATAACTTTTTTAAAGTGTTTAAAAAAGCTTTATTTCTGTTTTTACAAAAAGTTTCTAGCATTAAAGTTAAGCAAGTTAAGCTCAAAATAAAGTGGGTCCCTTTTGTTTTTGCAAAAAAAAATCGGGAAGACCACCCCCTAATTAGCAACTTAAATGAAATTAATCGTTACCGCTCCACAAATTGTTTTACTTATGTTGTGTTTATATGATCTGTAAGTTTCATCGATTTAAAGTGCTTATTTTTGAAAAAATTTGGTTTCAAAATAAAATTTTCAAAAATTTAAATTTTTAAAAACATGCTTTTTTTCAAAATAACTTAGAAATTGTTAGAGATACCAAAAATCTCGAAAAACAAAAAAAAAGTCAGATTTGATTTTCTAAATATCATGTATTTTTTTGTTTTTCTGTTATACAAAAATTGATTAAGATTTGGTGTTTCTAAATTTGCATACATTCGTGATCAGTGACTCGTTCAACCCCTTTTAACTACAGCCTTTTCAATAATAAGGACTTTGAGCCGATAAAACTTACAGATCATATAAACAATATATACACGAGTCAAGAAACTTGTGAAGTCGTAACGATTAAGTTCATTTAAGATACTAATTAGGTGGTGATTTACTCGATTTTTTTACCAAAACCAAAAGGGACTAACTTTATTTTAAGCGTAACTTGTTTAATTTTGATGCTAGAAATTTTTTTTATAAAACAAAAATGAAGCTTTTTTAAACAATTTAAATAAGTTGTAATGAGTTTTCCACGAAATGTGCTTCATTTTTGGTTAATTCACGTTGAAATATTCCATTTGGAATTTGACGAATAAGAACCTATTTTTCATTAGCTATAACTGTGCTTTTACTAGGTGTAGAGACGTGATATATACACCATTTTTTAAAAATTTTTACAGGCTATATTTTTGCTAAGAATGTTTTTCGACAAAATACTTACTATTTGAGTTATTTGCGAAAAACCGTCTAAAAGCGTGGTTATTTTGTTGAAAAAATGAACATGTTCACTGCCAAATAACTCGAAAAGATTGGACTTAGTGAAAAAACTCTATAGAACAAAAGTTACTTAAAATTAGCCAGTTTATCCATTTCCTTTCTTCGAACGAATATTTTTTCACTCCCAAGAGGGGGTGAAAAACACCCCCAGGGCAAAAGCACATATCGGCACAATATCACTTTTTTTCTTTGTCTTGTTAGCTATGTGTATGCCAAATTTCATGTCAATCCAAGCGGTTCTTTAAAATTTAGAGATTTTGCAATATTTTAACGTTAAAGAACGGACTAGTTGAAAAATATGAAATATATTTATATAGATAGAAAATTGAAAAATATATTTATATAGATAGAAAAGTAAGCCTAACTTTTGTTTTTATTATATCCCTATGAGCATTCGAGAATCTGGTCAAGTTTGGAGCGCTGTAACACTTATATAAATAAATAGAATTAAACAAAATTATAGTGGAAATTGTTCGCTGAAAAACCCTCTACAAAAATACCATAATGTTATTTTATTTTAAAATGAACTGAAAAAAAGTTATAGCCTCCAAAAGGAATCTTGTTAAAAAATTTTTACATATTTTTGTTTATATCTTTTTTGTTGGTCACTTTACGATAGAAAGTAATAGAAATAAAATTGTAGAAAATTTAATTTGCTACATTTTATGTGTAATTAGATTTTCCGTAGGGTAAGTAGTTTACGAGATATAGCGCGAAACCACTTTGCACACCATTTCCAAGATGGCGGCCGGAGGACAAGGGTGGCGACCCCAAAAACTTGAACTTAAGCTTCTACTGATCCCCCTACATATTAAAGAAATAAAATTGACTCCTCTAACAAATGCAAGGTACGGCTTAAAAAATGTAACATTTTAATGGAGTATAAATATTTAAATTTTTTTAGTTCCGGGCATATTTGAGAAAGAGCATAAGTCAATTATAATTATTGAAGATCTCACCTAACTTTATCTGCAAAAATCCGAATGCCACCTCTCACATCCACCTGAAAACAGATCCGCCCTCGTCTACAAGAAAAAAAGTTAAACTCAGAGTAAAAGGCGAAACATCTGAAAGATCAACATCAAGAAATGAGTAAAACAGATGTTGTTCTCTTACCTTTGCTGTTCAACGTTTACTCTGAGAAGATATTTAAGAAAGGTTTGGAAGATACCTCTGATGGTATAATTATAAACGGGCAATGTATAAATAACCTACGATACGCTGATGACACGGTCATTGCAACGCCTAATGTTGCAAGCACTGCAACGCCTAATGTTGCAAGTACTGCAACGCCTAATGTTGCAAGCAGTGCAACGCCTAAAGGATCGAGTAGCGACAGAATGTAGACTTTGGAATGAAATTGAATAAAAAAAGACAAAAACTATGGTCATCAGCAAGAACCAAAACAGAAGGGGAAGGTCAATGTTGACGGAATAGGTCTGGAAAGAGTAACAAGAATAACCTACCTTGGAAATAATCTTGATGAAACTTAGGACCACTCACTAGAGATAAGAACACGTGTGGAAACGGTTGCAGTGTTTTACAAAATGCAAAAATTTCTATACATCCGCCAGCTGGGTCTTTCATTGAGAACTAGAATACTTAAGTGTTATGTTTTCTCCACCTGCTCTATGGTTTTGAAGCCTGGACAATGACAGAAGTAACACAAAAAAGGATCCAAAGCATTCAAATTCTAATGTTACCGTAAAATGCTTACAATATCCTACATGAGCCATACGACAAAGCGGAAGTCTTTCGGAGGATGAATTAAGAAAGGCAGTTTATGCTTATAATAAAACAACGAAAACCATAATATTTTAGTCACATCGTTAGAAATCAAAAGTATGAACTAATCCAACTTATAATCGAAGGTAAAATCAATAGCAAAAGGCGACCAGGAAGAAGACGCAACTATTGGCTTAAAAACCTACGACAATGGACGAATATGATCTTCAAAGAACTATTTTCAGGGCGCTGCAAATAAGATTAAATGGTCAAATGTAATGGTCTAGGTCTAGGTCCTTAACACTAGAAGCACCAACATTTTTGCATACCTAGTAGTCCATGTGGTGATACCGCTTCCGTCTGAAAAAAATTCTGATTCGGTTTCTTTGTGGATTCCTATTTAAAAATGTCCCCTTTAAACAAATCAGAAGGGCGCCGAGCGGAATTTTTGGGCAGAAATTGTTTAAAATTGTTTAAAAAGTTAATAGTTTTTAAGTTATAAGTGATTTAAAATCCGAAAAATAACAAAAAAACGCATTTTCGGATTTTAAATCGCTTAAAAAATTTAAAACTATTAACTTTTGAGAAAAATGGCAAGAAATATATTTTATTTAGAATATCACAAATAATCTAGAAAAAATATTTTTCGGAGGAAAATAAGAGATTTTTTAAATGTAGCGCGCCGCACCGGCAAAACAATCGGATAAACACGCATATTAACAATTAAAAAATAACGGTATAAATTAAAGTTAGACGCGACCACTCTTCAGAATCTTGAATCTGAATGTCCAGTCTTCAATCTAAGTATTGACAACATCAAAAATACTAATTTAAATATGAGTTTTTAAGCCTCGAAAATGCGTTTTTTCGCATTTTTCAGATTTTAAATCGCTTATAACTCCAAAACTATCAATTTCTGAGATACCTTTCTTGTTTAGATTGACCCATGAAATCGAAAAATATATGTTCCAGAGCAAAAGAACATGATCTTTTGTATTTATTTAAAAAAATTGTTTAAACAATTTCTGCCCAAAAATTCCGCCCGCCACCCTTCAGATTTGTTTAAAGGGGACATTTTTGAATAGGAATCCACAAAGAAACCGAATCAGAAATTTTTCCAGACGGGAGTGGTCTCACCACATGTACTATAGAAGCACCGGAGCGGTCAAGATGACGGGTATTAGAATTTTCTATCGCCAGTCGTTTTCGTATCGTTTCTTTAATTGAGAAAAAAAACCTATATTGAGTTAACACCTACTAACAAAAGACATTTAGTTAATTTAAATAAATTATTTAATTATTTCAGCACAATTTATGTAGTAACAAAATTTTTTAATTTTGCTTGTACAAGACCTACACAAAATTTTTTTACATAGGTACCTATATGACTAATATGTTTTATTTTAGTTTTAGTTCCCAGTTTTCCACTTCTTCTTCTTCAGGTGCTATATCTGCCACGGAGGTTGGCAATCATCATAGCTATTTTAATTTTTGAGTCAGTAGCTCTGAATAGCTGTTTTGAGCTGCATCCAAACCTCAGCCATGAAATTCGTCTTCTTCCGATGCTTCTTCTACTATCTACCCCTCCTTGCCTTATGAGTCATAGGATGCCATACTTCTCGCTCCGCATCACATGTCCGAGATATTTTAGCTTTTGTCACTGCCTACGTTTATTATTTGATTGAGGTGTTGTATCTCTGATTTGTTTCCGTTGATATTGTCCTGCAAAATTAGTCAGATGATCTTGTCGCAATTCTTCTGCTAACTGAGGTAGGAAAGTTTGCCCAGATATTTGACAGCCAGTAACTTCCTAATACAGAATCCAAGCATTTATACCTACCATATCTAAGATATTTAAAAAAGCCTGCAACGGCCATCTTTTTGAAGCTGATTTGGTTGAGCACTGTATGGCCATCTGATCTACAACGTCTACTCCGTATTTTGTATGGCTGTAGTAGGTAATGGTTTTAGGTTCCTTCTTTTTGTCTATGCCTATTTCAATATTGTATGAGTATAGAGAATTCAGTGCTAGAATATTTTTCATCATTTTTCTCTCGTACACCTGGTTTCCCTGGTTACCTCAAGTCTTCGTGTATGAAAATTTTTGATTTGTATAATTCTATCTTTTCGTTTTTATTGACGGAAGAATACCCTTTCTTCCTCGGTATATCGTTCCAGTACTGCTGGTAGCCTTCTTTCATAATACTTTTTATGTATCGTGACATTTCTTCCCTTATTCATAAATGGGCCAATTAGACGGCTAATTATATGTTCCCCTAGAAGTTGATTGTCTGGTCGTTGTTTATCTTTCCGTATGTAAGGAAATCCGTACAATAAATATTTGGACTAGACATTAGCAGTTCGCCAGAATTGGATTCTAAACTTATCGGGTTTATACGCCATGTACTGGGTGAAGTGACATCTTGCTTTTGTGGGAAAAAACTGTTTGTCGATAAATATATTTTAGCCAGTTGTAGGTGTAGCAAAATATACAATTCTCTATAAATAAGTTCCATATTGCCGACGCAAGTGCAAATTTATATGTTGATCATCGCTCAGATGTGGTACTTCTCCTCCGTAATAAGGACCGCATTTTTTTTTCTAGGTAGACACCAACATATTCAACAAAAATTACACTAAGTACCTACCTGCAAAAGGGAACTTGCACGTAGGTACTTAGTGTAATTTTTGTTGAATATGTTGGTGTCTAGAAAAAAATGCGGTCCTTATTACAGAGGAGAAGTACCAGTTCTGAGCGATGATCAACAGATAAATTTGCACTTGCGTCGGCAATATGGAAATTATTTATAGAGAATTGTATATTTTGCTACAACCCTCTGTATCACTACTTATTCATAGTTATTCTAGAAACTTAAAAATCTAGGACTTTGGTACATCTATTTAATCGATGTAGCAAAGTCCTAGATTTTTAAGTTTCTAGAATAACTATGAATAAGTAGTGATACAGAGGGTCAAAAATAGAAAGCAGTCCAAATGACCGCCCTGCTGCTTCTAGGTATATATTAACACATCTCAAAAAGTAATTACACTATACTAAATTTACAATCAAGATGCAGTAGAAATAAACAAACCAAGACACGTTAAATGCTACTACGAGCACTCCCGAATTTTACAATGTACTTATATAAATTGTAAATCCGAAATCATGATTTCCAAAGTTTATACATTGTAAATTATGATTCGGGAGTGCTTCTAGTAGAATTTAACGTGTCTTGGTTTGTTTATTTCTACTGCATCTTGATTATAAATTTAGTATAAGTACCTGTAAAGAAGGAATTATAATCCTCAAGTAGATCTAGGACAAGTTCTAAATTATCAACTTTCTAAAACAAGAATAAGTATTACAGAGGGTCAAAAATAGAAAGCAGTCAAAATGACCGCTCTGGTGCTTCTAGTGTTAAGGATATGGTACCATAAGAAGAAGAAACGCTTAAAAAGTATTGATAAGTTTCCCTCGAAAAGTGCTTAATTTTTTGGTTATTTCACATTGAAATATTCGATTTGAAATTTGACGAATAAGGGACCTATTTTTTATGAGCTACACTGTGATTCTACTGAGTCCATTTGGTTTTAGAGGTTACACTTTTCTTACTAAGAATATTTTGTCGATAAAATACTTTTTGAGTTATTTGCAAAAAAACCGTCTGAAATTGGGAGTCTTTTGTCGAAAAATGAACATTTTAACTCGCAAATAACTCAAACGTATTGACTTCTCGGGAAGTGTGTGAGTGAAACAACTCGGTAGGATAAAAATTACTTTTGTTGCTTACGAGAAGAGGTAGTTTTCATCCCAAAGTAAGGGCAACCGTGGGCTGAAAAGTAGAGGGCAAGAGTCCATATTTTACAAATTTAGAGGGTAAGAATACACTCCAAAATGGTCATTTACCTGGCTAGTATGACAAACATGGGAAAAAATTATCTCGTGATTAGTCGTTAATCACATTAAGACCATGTAGAGTGCGCAATTTAGAAAAATATTATCAATTTGACAACCAAATAAGTCTTTCATTACCGGTTACGGTTTTAACATCCCATTTTACTCATAAATTATTATTAGAGCGTTTATTAAAATGCATTAAAATAATCATAAATTAATGTACTTACTGCTATTAAAAATGTGTTGATTTCATCCGTAATTTCTTGTTCAGTGAATTTAGTATTTTTATAAATAAGGTCTAAAAATGAAATACCATCGCGATGTTTACCTAAAAATAAAACATACTTTTAGCTAGATTTAAAAACTTATAAATTTTGTAGCAAAATTTATCCATTACATTATGTGGCATAGTAGGTACTTAATTAAAAAATTGATCGACTACTTCATCACACCCAGACGGATGACGTCACTAGTTTGATTCATATGACAACAAATCATAATTTAAAAATAAAATCGACCTGTTTCAGGATTTCTCTCGAACATCTACCATTCTCAAAAAATTATTTATTCCATCATTTAGCCCCTCTCTATATACCTAGGTCAATCACTAAATTAAATAAAGAAAATCAGATCGAAGAAATAAAGAAAAGAATAAGATTTTCCTGGCCTAATTTGAAAAATTGTCTTTTATTCAAAAGAACAAAAAATACCACCAATACATAAAAACAAGAGTCTTCAATCGATGTATACTCCCTGTTGTCATATATGGCTCTCAGAAATAGACGTTTGCAAAGAAAATTATGGAAAAAGTGTCAAAGACAGAAAGATCCATGGAAACAAAAATGCTCAAATTTAAACTATCAGACAGGAAAAGAAGCGAATGGATCCATAACAAAACAAAAGTGAAAGATGTCTCAACTCAAATAGCAAAGCTTAACCCATTAGCGCCCAGCGTTACCATATGGTAACCTAAAACACATGATTTTTAAAAATTCTGCGGTATGCCCATGGAATTAGGCAGCCACATATTTTGAGAACTATGGTTTCTGGGAATACTTCAGGCACCCATAAAACGTAACGGATTCGTATTTTAGCCTTTTCTCAACCGTCGAGAGATAATCATATGACAGTGTGGTTTAAATTTATAGAAAAAGATGGATATCCGTTTTGCGTAAGCAATTTTTGATAGTCTTCTAGCAACTATATTTGCATAATAAAAAAAACTAAGTTTATTATACCCCAACTTATTATAAATTGTTGTATTTTATCAACAATTAAATGTAGCGAATTCGGTAGGAATAGTCAAAGTAGGCCGTTACCATATGGTTGCGGTGGGCCCTTACGGAGTCATAATCTTATTTTTTTTTTCAGTCTTGGATTTTAGTTAGCAGAAGTGATAGTGTTACTGGTGCGATAAAAAGATAACTCTGTTGTTACAATAGCATCTACGAGTTGTGATGATTCAGCATTGGGGACGGTAAAAAGATTTTCTCATGAAGAAAAATGCCACATTCAAGTAAGTCGGACCCTCTATATTGCTGAATACAACAAAATATGGTGGGTACCGACTGGATGGATCAAGGTGTTTCAACCTACCTAGTAGCAATTTGCAGTAAAAAATGGTACTGGCAAATTGTAACATGGTTGTTGGGTGTTGCTGTCCATAATTCATGGCATTTATATAAAAAAATAAAAAAAAAATATCATTGCTATCGTTTAGGAGAGAATTGGCCCAAGTTCTTCTCGCAAGATATGGAAGTCGTCCCTTATATACAGGAAGACCTAGTCTACATAGACAGAACTTGCCAGATCTTCGTTTTGATCGCTTCGACCATTTGTTACATCAAGCAGTAGAAGGCGATGTGCTGGAGACAGATGTACAACATCTGGACGAAAAATGTGTAAAAAATGCAACGTTGCTTTATGTGTTAACTATTTTATAGGATACCACACCAGAAGATGAAAATATTCTTAAATAAATATTTAAAACAAAATTAAAAATTTTGGTTTCCGCGATACTAAAAATTCCTTAAGCGCCCAGCGTTACCATATGGTAACACCATATAATTTAAAAAAAAAAAGACAGGAAACCGAAAAACTTGTTTTTTGGATTAAATTATTAACATTTTCATCAAATTAACCCTAAAAGTAAAGATTTTTAAATAAAAAAAAAACTTGGGCGTTAATGTGTTAATTAGAAGTTTGCCGGATGTATCCTAAGGCAGAAGGATAAAAGATGGACTAAGACGATTATACATTGGAGACCGTGGCACCACAAACGAAAAGGAGAAGGCCACAATCAGATGGCCAAGTCAGATGACTTCAAGAAACACGCCGGGTCAAAATGGATGCAAACAGCTCAAGGAATAGAAGAAGGAAAAGGAGGCCTACATCCAAGGATGTTTAGGTAGTAGGCTGTTTAGATAGATATGTAGATAGAAACCCACTATACTAAAAAAATATTACCTTGGACAGCCAACGCAATATCATCTTCAAAACTTGAGTTCCCTCTAGTTGATTCATATTTCCTCTTTGTATTTGCTATAAGCTACAAGAATACGTGTTATTGCCGTCATTGTCATTTTTCACAATAGTACTTACAGTAGATGAGAAGTCTTTAGCAATTTTAAATGCTTTATCAAACTCTCTGCTCATTGGATATAATCTCCAAGTAAATCTCAATTGATGCCAGACATGGAGCATCCTAACACTTATTATTTCCATTAGTCTGAAATTAATAAACAAAATAGTAATTTTCCTAACTAGTGCGGAAAGTGATACTTTCACGCACGAGACTGCCGGGCAAGCAGTCGAGTGCGGGGAAGACACTTTCCGCATGAGTTAGGAACAATATTTTTTCTAGGGCCGTTCGTACGTTTGGAAAAAAGCCACAAAAAATAGACTCATATCAATTTTTATTTAGGAGTTAAAATACACAAATTAATTCTTTGACAAGGTTGTCAAAACCAAACTTTCAATATAATGGGTTACCACGACGACGATATTGGTTTCCATGACGACGATTTAAAACCATTGTAATTGTCTACGGATTTGGCCTTTGAATATTATGTCAAAATAATTGTATTTCATCGAATTATTTCGTTATAGTATATTATTCAACGAGCATGTAATGATGGCTATTACTCACGATGATGAAGTTTGCGGCACAAAGTGAGCAATAGCCATTACATGCAAGTAGAATACTATACTTTTTCTACGAACTTTTTTATTTTAATTAGTAAAAAATATAATTATAAACTACTCGAGATTTAAATTATAATAATTTAAAAAATACCTAAATGCTGTGTACCCCTAGGCTGAATAATTGGTTGCCTACTATTACCAAATTCTTATTTATTGTAAAAATACAACAAGAAATAGTCAATCCAAGTTCTATTCGTTTCTGAAAAATTATAATCATAAATTTGTACCTACTGTCAGTGAATCTAATAAATAGGAAATGGCTATTGTCGGTGGATATATTTTTCATATAGTTATAATGTGTATTTACATTTAACTATATTCAATATTAGTATATTATTCAACGAGCATGTAATGATCGCTATTACTCACGATGATGAAGTTTGCGACACGAGCCGTAGGCGAGTGTCGTAATTCATCAGAGTGAGTAATAGCCATTACATGCGAGTAGAATACTATACTTTTTCTACGACCTTTCTTTGTTTTAATTAGTAAAAAATTTAATTATCAACTACTGGAGATTTAAATTATAATAATTTACAAAAATACCTAAATGCTATTTACCCCTAGTACGTGGCTGAATAATTGGTTGCTTACTATTACCAAATTCTTATTTATTGTAAAAATACAACTAGAAATAGTCAATATAAGTTCTATTCGTTTCCGAAAAATTATAAGTTTAAATTTGTACCTACTGCCAGTGAATTTAAGAAATAGAAAATGGCTGTTGTCGGTGGACGTATTTAATATAGTATTTAACTATATATAATATAATAATATATCTACTATACATAATATGTTACAACATATTTAACACAATATAACTTGAAAAATAAACACAATATTAGTTATAAATTCCAATTAACATAAACAAAATGCGCTAATGTCACTGTCACTAAAATAAATGATAAACGTCAAAATTTTTAGTAAACAAGATATAAACGTAAAAAATATACTGACATTGTTACAGTTAAAATTCCTTTAAAAATTTTTCGAAGTTATTTACTGATATAATTTACAATAATTATTGTATTAAATAAACAAGTTTAAGTAATTTTATTTGCAGTTTATATACGATTAATTTTAAAAGCGGCATGCGCCACTTGAATCTAACTTCAGCCCGTGAGTAATGACCCGTGATTAACTTCAGCCTGTGAGTAATGAATTATTACTTACGGGTACAGTAATGGGTGCTATTATCTATGAAAAAATGGCGAATAATGAGCATGTTATTAAACGGTCGTAGAAAAAATAATATAACTATACTTATATAATATGTTACAACATATTTAATACAATATAACTTAAAAAGTAAACACAATATTAGTTATAAATTCCAATTAACACAAACAAAATGCGCTAATGTCACTGTCACTAAAATAAACGATAAACGTCAAAATTTCTAGTAAACAAGCTATAAACGTAAAACATATACTGACATTGTTACAGTTAAAATTCATTTAAAAATATTTAGAAGTTTATTATTGATATAAATTACAATAATTCTTGTATTAATAAACAAGTTTTAAGTAATTTTATTTGCAGTTTATATACGATTAATATTAAAAGTGGCATGCGCCACTTGAAGCTAACTTCAGCCCGTGAGTAATGACCCAAGAGTAACTTCAGCCCGTGAATAATGAACTATTACTCACGGGTACAGTAATGAGTGCTATTATCTATGAAAAAATAGCTAATAATGAGCATATTATTAAACGGTCGTAGAAAAATTTCATTAAAATATGAACACAATAAGATACATTTGAAATAAATTAGTAAACAATATCTAAATATTAGTTTATTGCATGTATTATAATATATCATAATGCCATATTAGAAGGTATTCTACTTTTCCGCAAGCCGCCGTGCGGGAAAATTTACTTTTACGCACGCCGTGCGGGAGAGTGCAACTTTCGGAAACGAAATTCGTGCTAGAGAGTGGCTGTTTAAGCACGGCCGTAGAAAAATAAATCACAAATTGATTGTGCATCCCTCTGAATCGAAAACAAGCAAACTCATCTTTTACTGTTCTATCTTTACTCAGACTTAAGTACTAGGAAGTTTCTTTCTGTCCTTTTCCTGGACGAATGAAAAGGGAATGTGATTGCATATAGTGAAGTCCTTTTTGTTTTCTATATCAGTCGTCTGCGGTCTTAAAAATTGTAAAAGTCGCAGATTAAGGATTAAGGATTAAGGTGACAAAGGATTAAATATCATCCATTCTATCTGTGTCGCTGTTTGGAATTCAGGAAAATGGCCATCTGATTGGTGTACCTCAATTTATATCCCACTACACAAAAAAGGAACTACTACCAGATGTGAAAACTACCGCACACTGTCACTAATAACACATGCTAGTAAAATCTTGTTGCATATCATCAAAAACATATTAAAAAACTATCTACATTACCAAATACGTCAGGAACAAGCGGGGTTTGTAAAGGGTAAAGGTACAAGGGAACAAATCCTGAACCTGAGACAACTCATTGAAAAGTCTAGAGAATTTCAAGTACCTATGATTATATGCTTCGTTGACTACCAAAAGGCATTTGATTGTGTAAGCTGGATAAATCTGTGGTCAATTTTAATAGAAATGGGCGCACCAATGCACCTGGTGACACTAATTAAAAATATGTACCAGTCTAATATAGCGACAGTACGACTAGATCAGAAGTTCTCAAACCAATTCAAGACCGAGAGAGGTGTTAGACAAGGATGCGTGTTGTCACCTGACTTATTTAACATTTATGGTGAACATGTCATGAGGATGGTTTTAGAAGGATGGGCCGGTGGAGTAACAGTAGCTGGTAGAAAAATCTCCAATTTAAGATTTGCTGATGACACTACACTTATAGCAGCAAATGAGCAAGAAATGTTTGATCTTCTGCGAAGAGTTGAGTACGAAAGCAATAAAGTTGGTCTGAAAATCAATAAAGCTAAGACAAAAATAATGGTGGTCGACAGATTTGACACTATTCAACTGGCTAACATATTACAGGAATACCAGATAGTAAACACCTTTGTCTATCTCGGGTCTAGTATAATTAACGATGGTAACTGTGAAGCAGAAGTTCGGAGACGTATTGGTATGGCAAAAAATACGATGAGTCGCCTAACTAAACTTTGGAAAGACAGATCTCTCTCTCAAAATATCAAGATGAGACTGGTGAATGCCCTTGTATTCTCAATATTTCTATACGGAGCAGAGACTTGGACTCTTCGCGCATGCGAGCGCCAAAAAATTGATGCCTTTGAGATGTGGTGCTGGAGAAGAATGCTGCGCATATCTTGAACAGCTCATAGGACAAACGTTTCCATTCTAAACCAACTCAATATTAAAAAAAAGGCTGTCCACAATATGTCTGCAAGGAATTCTGCAATTCTTTGGTTACGTGGTTTGCAGAGGTGATGACAGTTTGGAGAGATTAATTGTTTCTGGAAACGTTCCGGGGAGAAGATCAAGAGAACGATCACCAACTAGATGGTCTGACCAAATAAAGCATTCAGCTGGAAACTCATTCTGAGACACTCTTAGAGCAGCTGAAGATAGAGACCAATGGAGAAACATTGTTAGGAATATTGGAAGAAATCACGATCCTCAGTAATGAGGAAACGACAGGAGAGAGAGAAAAAACTTTTAACAAGAAAAGTTTCAGATTTAAATAACTATTTACCATTTTAATTTTATTATAGGCAAAGGTGAATCCTGCATCTGAGACTTTTCAACTTGTTTAAAAGATGTCGCTGGATCGCGTCCCAATTGGAATTTGAATGATCTTTGAAATTCCCCTTAAAGATATGGTCGAGCTGTTTTTCGACTTAGAGGTGTGCACGCTAGCGCTGTTGAGGAAGCCTGCAATGGTGAAAAGAGCTGTCCAGCGATTGTAAATCCCTTTGAATCGAAAACAAGCAAAACCATATTTTACTTTTAAAAATAAATAAATTTTTATCTTAGAAGGTTTTCGCTCTCTAAAAAGATCATCATCAGTGTTACATGGTGAGCCACCAAAAATACATAGGTTGAAACCTTTTAAATGTAGACCAAATGTCTTACATGGGAAAATTATTTAAAAAATCCCTAAGAATATGGCACTGGGGCATTATATGTCTGCCACGAGACACGTGTGTTGCTAAGTGAAAAATACTATGTCTTCACATTGAAACAGTATCAAAATCATTGACCGTTTCATCCTTAATTTTTTTAATTAGAAGACTGTATTGATTTAACGCCCCCGGTAAATATAAGGTTTTTTTGTCAGTCTATTTTCCAAAGTGTTCAAAAAATGAAAATCCACAACTCGGAAACTGATCGTGAAAATGAGTTCAATTTTCATAATCGGGTGGTTCTAGGCGTCGCTGAACACGAATATCGTGTTGGAAAAACTGTAGGAAGTACCTGGTGCCGAGTATTCTGGTATTCACGTCGTTTTCTGGAGTTCTATGAAAATCCATTATGAAAATCATTGAAACTTATTATCCCGAGGTTTTTTATCTCGTACTGCGACGATGCAGTACGAGATACCTGGTGCTCAGCTTGTACGTTATCTCCTGGAGTTTTATGAAAATTCGTTATGAGGATAGTCAAAATTTGTGTTCTCGGGGTTCTTGAGATCGCTGAACCCGAATATCGGGTCGGCGAAGTTGTAAGAGGTATCTGGTGTCCGGATTGGAGAACCTGGAGTTTTAGAGAAATTCGTTATGGAAATCGTTGAAACTTGTTATCCCGAGGGTTTTAAGGTCGTTGATAACGAATATTACTTCGACGATGCTATACGAGATATAGTCGAGGAAATGAAGCTGGAAAAATGGCAAAACCTCGAAATTTTTTCGTGCAGCATCGATTTGTACAAAAATTTGGGATTAGGCTCATTTCATCCTCTAGTTCATTTTCTATATTGAGCCGTTGTACGCTTTTGGTTTTTTTAGGGTGAAAACCACCCCTAAAAAAACTACTTACCCACTACCTAAAAAATTATAAAACAACATTTTAAACTTTAATATTGTCAACATTTGGTTCTTATTAGTTACATAATGATGGTTTTATGCTTTAAGATATACTATCATAATATTTTAACCCTTAAAACCACCATTGTTGGAGCTATATATAAAAAATTACTTACCCTAAAAGAATAATTTCGGCTTGCATCGATTTACATTAAAATTTGGGATTAGGATCATCTCACCCTGTACTTTATATTCTATAACATGCACAAGGGCGTCGATTATTTTTAGGGGTGTTAACTACCCCTTATTTTCAAAAATTATATAAAAACATTGTAAACTTTATTATGGGTAAAATTTGGTTTTGATTGGCTAAAAATAATGATTGCTTTATGCTTTAGGATATATTATCATAATATTTCAATCCTTAAAATCGCCCCTTAAGAACATTATAATTTTTATAAGTAGATAATTGAATAGATTTATACAGAAAAAAAATTGAATTAAAGAATTACAAAAACATTTATTTACACAAAAATACGAATTTACAAATATGTAGAAGTATAAATACACATTTTTTTTAAGTCATCTTCCAGTATACGAACCAGTTCTGTGGTATTATACATGCATTGAAAATGTTCCACAAGCGGACTATTCGAATATTTCGAAAGAAAAACGCGTTTTATAAACGTAGCTCTTTCATTTTTGGCGATAAAAAGTTTTTTCAAAAGTAGTTTTGTAGGATTTTTCAAGAACTATAAGACTGTGTAAATTAAATTCCGTTATATCCCTTACTTTTTAATTGGGTTTGGTTTAAATGGCTCGAATAAGGGGGTGTTTCCTCGTAAATAGAGGTTTTAAACAGCTATATCTCGCTAACTGTTCACTGCAATGAAAATCTATGTACAATGTAATTTTATTTATTAAAAAGGCTATAATTTAGTAATTTATAATTTTTTGCGTATCTCCAGTATTTTCGGAGATATTTGGAAATAAACGTGAAAAACACGAAAGTGCAAAAAATTAATTTTTTTTAAACTCCAATTAATCTAAAATTTGGCCTTTTAAATAGGTAAAACTTCTTGGGTGTGTTGATAATACAAATATACAAGGAATTACAGAAAGTTGAAGACCAATTTTTAATTAGGAGGGTAGTTAGGGGGTTATTTTCACTGATTTTTTCGTAGAACAAAGCTGGTTCCGACATTTTTTTTTATCATAAATCACTCTATTTTCATGTTAGAAATTTTCTATTATTATTCTTTGAAAGGTTTAATTATATACTTGAAAATACATAAGTTAAGTTTTCCTCTAAAATGCAAAGTTTTCCCGTTATTTGGCTTTGAATATTTCAAATTATGCATTTGACGAGAAAAGCTAACTTTTAACATGCCGTATCTCGGTTTGTATTGGTCTAAAAGATATTATACAAAAAGATTTTAGTTTGTACTACTAAAAGACACAATTTTGTTATCGGAAGTTTTTTTGATTAAATGCACATTTTTCGAGGTATTCTCAAAAAAACCTCTAAGAAGTCGATTTTTTCGACGAAAAACCGTTATTTTCAAGCGCGAATAACTCGAAAAATATTAGTTTTACGAAGAAAATGTAAAAAACATTTTTTTCTTAGAATTACTTTTTACATCGATTTATATGGTTAAAATGTAATAAAAAATTACCACCCCCGAGATGGGGTGGCAACCACCCCCAAGGTTTTAGCGTACAGCGGCATGATATAGAAAATGATCCTTGGACTATTCCATACCTTCTGTGAAAATTTCAAGTAAATCCATGCTGGACGAAAAAATTGCGAGCCAAAATGCTTCATTTCCTCGACTAATAGCTGGTGCCCTGTGTCTACGTCGTCTCAGGGAACTTTACGGAAATTCGTAATTAAATTTAAAATCCATACGGAAAAATTTTCCTGTAGCTGGCTGTATACCATTAATTACAAAAATTGAAGCAAAAGATCTTCTGTGTAAAAGGTATATTAGTTTGAAAACCCCAATAAAGGGCTACATTAAAATACAGAACGTTTTCCCTCTAAACAGAGCATCATCAGTGTTCTAAGCCTAAAATATGTATAACCATAATGAGTGAAGACAAGAATAAAAATTTTTTAAAGGATGACCAAGATAAAAAATTAGGTTATACCTACAAGCTCTACATGCTAAGCCACCAAAAATACATGGGATAAAACCCTTAAAATGCCGACCAAAAGTCTTACTTTGGCATATTATTTATTAAACCCTGGCGATGGGTGAAATTTAAAGGGTATACCTCAAGGCACTATATGACTATATACCACAAGCATGTGGGTGGTTGAGTTGATTTCTCTGTCTTCACAAAGAGAAAGGTAAAAGCCAACTGATTACAGGTGACAGGTGTGAAAGCGTTTCTGACTAATGACAATAGAGACAGACAGTGTAACATGAAGTTGTGTGAACTGATATGTAGTTTGGTACACTAGCCAAAAATTTATAAAATTTATTTGTGGTAAAATTCAATAATAATAACCAACATTAAGTATTCCACATTAAGCTAACAAGAACAATATACGGAGTGAAAATAACGTTATTTTAAAACGAATTGTCAACAGGGTTCAAATGAGTGTATTACTAAAGCTAGGAAACCAACCATACATGCCATAAATTTAAAATATTATTTTGTTTTAATAGTTGAAAAAGAATAATTTGCCCATATGCTCAAATGCATTTAGGGCAGAGAAAATAAGTAGATTTTTTAAACTATTAAACATGATGAGGGCAATGTCTAGGTTGAAGTTTTTATTCTTATAAGTACCTATGTAGTCACTTGACATCCAGCACAAAGATGATTGATGTACCTGAATGAACGAAATGAAAAGTCGACAAAAATATGACTAGTGGTAGAACTATGAGGCAAGGGCTCCGTATGTCTGATATTTTAATATTAATATGGAGGATGAATTAATGTAACTAAAATTCGTACTATAGTAAAGTATATGGGGTATGTAAGGGTTACTAAACACTGATTACGAATCATAGTTGTTATAAAAGGTTTAGAATAGTTATTCTGTCCTTATACCCATGTGTATACAGTACGAAAAATGAAAGAAAACCCATGAACGAACATATAAAACACGCTGTATTTTCCTGTCACCGTGTCACACAAAAAATTGGCCGGCGCAAGTACATGTAATAATTATTGTTACATGTACTTGCGCTGGGCAATTTTCTTTGTGACACGTTGATAGGAAAATACAGCGTGTTTTATATGTTTGTTCATGAGTATTCTTTCATTTTTCCGACTGTATGTATCTAGGACAATGAAAAATTAGGTATGGTTTTCTAAGTTATTACCTTTATGGAGAAAATAAAGAAAAGAGGGTGTAGAGTAAATGTTGTTGTTTCAAATTTTTTTTATAATATTAAAAAGTTAAAGATTAGATTGATGAAAAGTAATTAAATGCAATTAAGTTGTGGAGATTGATGATTGAAATGAGAGACTGAGAGCCACAGGAGTCCGACCACCACAATCTACCAAAAAGATGAGGATGATAGGCGGGAAGATAAGATAGATAGGTGTAAATGTATGATTGAATCAGCAGAGGGTATTGTTGATGTTAATGAAATGAATGTTGTGTAGTGTTGGTTGGAAACTAGATGGAGACCCGTATAAATAGATGAAATTAGAGAATAGTGAGAGGATATAATTGAATAGTTGTGTATTATGTGACAGATAGGGTGTTTGTGACAGATAAATGACAGATAAGTGACAGATATGTAATGTGATTGTGACAGGTAGGGTGTTTAAAAATAAATGAGATTAAGCGTTAATTAAGGAGTTTTAACGAAAGATTGGTATAAATCGAGTAGTGAATAGATGTACGTTGAATGAAGGGACTGATGGTTTTAAATATTGTAGCTAGAAAAGTATAGAGGAGAAAAACAAAGAGTAATTTATGAAAATAGTTGACGGTGTACTTCTTTGTTTTTCTTTAACTATTTCCAAGTCCTCATAAAGGTCCAACCGTAGAAAGTTTTTTTGGGGAATGTTATGAATTAAAGATACGTTATCCGGGATAGGGTAACGGGTACAGTGATTGGCCACTTAAGGGATTTCAAATTGAATTAAAATTGTAAATTGGTATATTTTAATGTGAAATATTTTGTAAGGGTATTTTAATAACAATGAAATATCAAATTTTATAAAAACTCAGGTTATTTTAGTAAAAATAATATTGTACATAAAAAATTAACACAGATTTAAAAACATACAAAATTACACAATTATTGGCCATGCAAACATATTTATTGGCATATAGAATTACAGTTATTGGCCACTCAAAAAATTCCCAATTTTCTTTTTTTGTTTGTGCAGTTAGGGCACACAAAACTATTTAGATTTTCAATTTCTTGTTGTTTTTTAACACAACTACCAATATGGGAGCCTCTGACAGAAAATAAACATTTTATTCCAACTTTTGATTTAGAAATATTTTAGGAGCAAGAATAGCACAATCCTGTATACAAAAGATTATTATTTACAGATATGTTAGTGTTGTCTGATTGTTTCACCAATATATCTGAGAGAATTTGTATTTTTCATTTTCTGGATATCCCTCTGTTTTGAAAAACAACTTTCTTTTAGCCGACTCACCAGCACGTTTTTCTTTGCTGGTTTCCAAATTTGTACATTTGCTTTGGGAAGTATTCCTCAAATTTGATGAATTCTTATTGTTGGAGACATCAAAAGATACGTTATCAATTGAGGGCAGAATAGCGTTTTCCTCTACAGAATCAGGAAATTGGTTCCGTGGCAGTTCGTGGTTTTCTTTGGCGTTAATCACTTCTGTTATATGTACTCTAACTCCACTTCTCAAAGTAGTGCTTTTAATTGTATGATCAAGAAGTGTGTCTGATTTAAAAGTATTTGTCTCTACAATACCACCTGTATTTAGTGTAACATTTTCTTTATTCTTCACAACATTTTGACATTTTTTGCTCTCGGAATTGGCTCTTGTGGCAATTTTTTTTATTACTTTCTTCTTGGTTTCTTTATTTTGTTTACCTTTATTGTTTGCTTTTGCGTCAATTCGCTTTTGTTTTCGTTCTAATTTTATTTTTTCTTGTTCGTCTCTCTCTTCAATTTTACGCCTCTCTGCATTTTGACGATCTGAAGAAGTGAGCACGAAAGACAACCGTTCTGTTTGCTTTTTACCCTTTCTTTCTGGAGTTTTTGGCCAAAAAGGAATTTGTCAATTGAGGTGTCAATTTCTTTATATAATGAGTTGTCTTGATTTACTAAAGGCACATTATCGGATGTCGAGTGAATATCTAAAGTCATTGTATCTTCTGTGACAATAGTATCTTTTTGTTTGGGTTTTCTCATCTAAACTTTAATACTGCCCGGTTCTAATTTGCCTTTAATGGTTTAAATGCCGCAACATCTGCAGGCTGTATAATTCTGGTCGCATTGGGATATAATGCCACTAAAATAATTTGTAACTTTGAGCATAATTCACTGCTTTGAATGGTTAAGTGAGTTTTATGTCCATCAACGAACAAAATGACTGGAAATTTAGTGTTTTTTGCAACTAGGTACTTATATAAGACGTTTCCTATGTATTCATAGAAGTTTTCATTCTTCATCCATCCCGTATCGCTACAGCCTATGCCCCTTTCTCGAGGAACTGAACTTATAACATTACTAGGAAGTCGTTTGTATGGGTAAATAATCATCGGTTCTGTTATTTCTTCAGATGCTGCAAACCTAAACATAACCGTCAAATTAACTTTGGAGTGATGTTCTATTTGATATACATTTTTGCTTCCCTTTGCAGCCAACACTCGTTTATTTTTGGGACACAAGAGGAAGCAGGTTTCATCCCCATTAAAAACACGTGAAGGGTCTTGAAGAATATCAGTGTAACGTTTACGGTGTAAATATTCTTTGAACACCGGTGAACCATTTTCTTATATATTTTTCAGACACAACTGAACTTGCTGCTCTTACTGCTTCTGGAGTTCGCTCGCTTAAATCTGGATGTCTCTTTAAAAAGGATCTATACCAACCTCTTTCGGGCCGATTGTCAGTAAAAGGATTAGCACGTAGATTTGCATCAAGGAAACCTTTAACCGAGTCTTGTATATTTTCCACTCTTACTGGAAAACCTTTGTCTTGGCATGTTACGATACAATTCTTTAAACGATTCTCTTCCTCCAAAGAAAGAATAGGATTGGGACCAAGGTTAGTTTTTTCATTAAATTTTTCGCTTGCTCTAAACTGCAGTGTTGCTCTTGGCACATTAAATTGTTCAGCGGCTTTCCGTTGGCTCATGCCATTTTCTATGGCCTGAAAAGCAGACTGAAGATCTTGTTCTGTATATTTTTTGTGATACGTTTTATCTTTCCGGATATTTGGCATTTTTTAGTCTAAAAATAAAAATCATTTAATAGTATCTAATAATGTTATCTACAATACGGACGTTTCAAATTTGATTCAGATTTCCCGCATTGGCATTAATTTTATAACAACTAAAATAATTGTAATTTTATAAAAACGAATCCGAACAAAAAATATATTCTTATTACACATTACAGTTATTGCCCACCCTGTGGTTTAGTGATTGGCAGCCGGCCAACCACTAGTTATTGCCATAAAAAAATAAGAAAAAATGCTTGAAATATGTTGTGTTGGGCCAAACTAAGCTAAAAGAGCCTAAATTATAATAAATATTTTAATTTAAAGTAGGTACAGTAATTGGCCGGTAGGCCAATCATTATAATGCGGACATATTTAAGATACAGTGCTTGGCCACTAAAATTTACCGCCAAAAAATTATAACCTTACTATTAAAACCACCGATAACGTAAGATGTACCCCACTAAATCATCACAAAACATTAATATAAGCAGATACACAATATTATTAGCCAAGATAACTCACCTCATGAATGGCCTTCCTTAACAAATTCTTTAAAAAACTCTTAAAACTGGATGCACCTGTTAAGCTTCGAACAACACACGCTGTCACAACTAGACAATATTAACTGAGAGAGATAATGGCTAGACCAAATATATAGCAATGTTGCCGAATTGCAATGCAAATACATTTATTTCCTTATACTTTCTAAAAATCTTAATATTTCGGATTTTTGTGAAAGTGGCCAATCACTAGTGACCGGCCAACAACTGTACCCTATTAAGAGTGTGGTTGTTTTGTTTTAGATGTTGAGAAAAAGTTGATGTATTCTCTCTTTTTGTATCTGCCAGTGAACGGGAGGTAAGTGACCTACAAATTCTTCCTATATACGTGGCGTCACAATCAGAACATTGTAGTTTATAGAATCCACTGCGATTCATGTAGTTGATAGGGTCTTTAGAGTTGGAGAGACATTGGCCTAGATTGTTTTGAACTTTAAAGGAAATATGGATGTTGTCAACAGATCTTTTAATATTACCTCTAATATCTCAGGACAGACGTTCTTGGTGATATGGCAGAGAAGTATAAATAGGTCTGGTGGTCGAATCTCTGGGGAACGCAGCCTCTCTCAAGACTCTGAAATGTCTCTTATGGATAAGTTTATTTATGATGTTGGGGTCATAACCGTTGTTGAAGGCTATTTGTTTCAGGGTGATTAATTCTTTTTTGTAATCTTCTTGTGATAGGGGGGTGGTTTCTATATATAACGGTGTATATAACTGTGGAACGCTGAATATTTGTGTGAAATGTGGTGGTTGGATGAGAAGGGTATGACATGATCAGTCTGCGTTGGTTTCCTATAGATACTGAAATCGAAATGGTCGTTTAATTTGGTGATGGTGAGGTTTAATCTGGTGATGGTGATGGTGACGGTGAGGTTGTTGAAACTTATTATTCCGAGGATTTTAAGGTATCTAAACCTAAATATGAATCTTTATAATAAATAAATCTAAAAAGCTACTATTTTCATAACGAATTTCCATAAAAATCCAGAAGACGACGTAGATACCGGGCACTAGCTTCGCCGGCTCTATATTCCTTTTCAGCGACCTCAAGAACTCCCGAGTATTAAAATTGAACTTTTGTCCATGATTATTTTTCGAGCTGTGAATTTTTGTTTTATACTTTGATATGCATTTTGCAAAATCTATTTTCCGCCTACAATAATGAAATTTTTATTCCTCTCTCATGCCAATGGTCAACTTTTTACCTGACGCTTCCCCGAATCGAATCCAAAAGGATTCGTAACGATCCGTCTTACTTTAAAAAAGTTATAAGTGTAATGCTTTATTTGCTCGCCTATTATAGTAACAAATACAATAAATCAATAAAGTACGACATAAACAATAATTAATGAATGTCCCGAAATCAAAGGAGACAGGATACAATCACCTCAGAATCACCGAATTTATACTATAAGCAGCGAGCAAAAGTAAGTGTTAACAAACATCTGTCAGAGAAAACTGAAATCAGACATGAAGTAAGACAGGGATACCTATTGTAGGCAATTTTTTTAATGCCTACTTAAAAAATATCACAAGAGGTTTTGAGGGTGAAATAGCTGGAATAAAGGTAAATGGATTTCCCATTAATAACACTATAATATTATATGAGGATGATACGGTCATCTTATCTGATTAGGTATACTGAATACTTTTAGAGGGTGGTGGCCAGAATATTGGAATATGGACAAGAATACGGTCTAACAATAATGAACGTCAAGGACGAGTAGACCAACATGCAAGTCTTGAAACACTGATCAACTCCAGAAATTATTACTTCCAGGCAATCAAAATCAGAAGAGAAAAGGCTAGAGCAAATTTTATCAAACAAAAAAAATGCTCTGCACAGGAGATTTGAAGTTGGAGTTAAGAGTTAGTCTGGCTAGATGTTACATATATGTTTTCTCGACTTTGTTTTATGCTATGGAAGTGTGAACCTTAAATGCTGCATTAATAAAAAACGGAATCATTCGAGCTGTCGGTGTATTCACGGTGTGCAAGTACTTGGAAGGGATACGCGAAACGATCGTGCGCGAATAGCGGAGAAATATTGCAACTTTCTTAAATAATTCATATTGTCAATTAAAATTGTCAAATTGACGTACATTTCATACCTTGTAACGGTTTCAAATTTATCGTCTTAAAAATATTCAGTTCCGGCCCTGTGTTGACGAGGAGTTATATGAAGGCGTCGGGCTGCGGAATCTTTTTGTTTAGATCTGTGACCTAATGAGTGCACGTATTATATTTTCGGCATATTTTCAAAGCAAAGCTTTTTGAGTCGAAAATGTTTATCTAATAAATTCTTTCCTAGAGATAACGTCTTTATTTGTCGATAAAATTCTTGAGGTTGTTCTGAAGCTATTTTCTTGTGGCATTTTTACAATTTTAACTATTTAGAATGGGAAATAAGCCACAATATTATTAAAAAATGATTTTTATTAACGTTTCGACGCCCAAATCGGGTGCCGTTGTCAAAATACAAAATACTATTAATATAAACAAAAATGTTGTTGCTTAGTAAAAAAATTCTTCTAATAATTTATTTAATTTGACTCATTTATATCGGCAATTCAGATACATATGATACATTTTAAAGTAGAAGACTTTAAAATGATATTGCCAATATTTATGAGTTGCGTTCCTGGGACGACTTTACTGAAAGATAGTTCATTCGATTACATGAAATCAACCCCAACTCAAGAATATCCGTCACAAAAAAATCATAGCATGTGATCTGCCTTTAAAAAGACAACCACATGCAACGGTGACATTAAAATTCTCGCGTTAGAGATCTCATAGTAAATCACGAGGGAAAACCAGGAAAAACCTCGTGATACTATCCCGACATCGTAAGTATTTGGTCTTACATTTAATTTATTCTCAAAATTAATACCAAATTCTGACTTTACTATAATTTTGTTTAAATTATAAATAATATCAATAATACATGGGTATATAAGTAATACTAAAATATAAAATATGTACTAACTCGACTATTGACTTACTAATTGTGGTATTTTCTTTCTATTGACTTCCTCTTTCAGTATGGGTATCCACATCCTACTGCATTCCACCGAGGAATTTGCGACAAAATTGGTTTCGTTTAGCATAATTAGAGCCGCTTCTTTGATTTTTCTCTTTTTACTATCTGTTTCTTTCAGGACTATACTTGAATCTCTCCACTGAACTCTATGTTCATTATCCCATGCATGTTGACATATTTGAGATCTATCAAATTCTCTATTTTTAATATAAGATTGATGTTCACTTATTCTAACGTTTAATGGTCTTGATGTTTCACCTATATAAAACTGTTCGCATTCACAAGGTATTTTATAAATACAATTCTTTGTCCTTTCTTGTTCATTGTTAGGTTTAGTTTTAGATAGAATAGATCTCAATGTATTGGTTGTTTTGAATGTTGTTGAAATGTTGAATTTATTTCCTATTGTTTTAAGTTTCTCGGATAGTCCTTTTATGTATGGTATTGATATTTTCCTCGTATTATTTCTTGTGAATGTTGTAGGATGCCGTTCTATGTTGTTCTGGTCCATTCGATCCAATCTTGACAATTCCTTATTTATAAACGATAAAGGATAATCATTTTTTAATAAAACAGATGTTAAGAATTGTTTTTCTTCTAAAAAGGAATTTTCGTTAGAACAAGTAATTTTGGCTCTATCATATAAGGATTTTGTGATTCCCTTTTTAACGTTGATGTTGTGATTTGATTTGTAATTGAGATATCTGTTGGTATGTGTTGGTTTTCTATACACTTGAGTCTCATATCCAGTATCCTTCTTTAAGACTAAAACATCGAGGAAAGGTAGGGTGTTATTATATTCCTTTTCCATTGTAAATTTTATTGTCTCTTCTTGATCGTTTATAATATTCAGGAATGTATCCAACAATTCTGATCTATGAGGCCATATTGAAAACACATCATCTACATATCTCCACCATACAGTGGGTTTTAAATTTTGTTTAGAAATGATATCAGCTTCGAAATCCTCCATAAATATATTAGCCAATAATGGAGATAAAGAGGAGCCCATTGCTAGACCAAAATTTTGTTTATAAAATTCATTATTTAGTTGAAAATAGGTATTATTAGTACATAATGTCAATAACTCCATTATAGCTGATGCATTTAGTTTTGTCCTAGTTGTCAATGTATCATCATTCTCTAATTTCGTTTTGATTATGTTTAAAGTTTTATCTAATGGCACATTTGTAAATAAACTGTTTATGTCAAAACTTACTAAAATATTATTTGGATTAAACTCAATAGTTGATAATTTGTTTACAAAATGTTTTGTATTTTTTATAAATGTGTCATCATTATTAGCAAATGGTTTTATAATGTTTAATAAAAATTTTGATAGTTCACTACAAGGAGAACTGATGGTACTACAAATGGGTCTAAGTGGTATGTTCGCTTTATGAATTTTCGGTACTCCATAAAAATGTGGTGACTTACTGTAATGAGGTGTAATTAATTTTCTTTGATAGTATGTTAGATCATTTTTAAATTTGAATAAAGTTCTATAGATTTTGTTTTCCAGTGTTTTCGTTGGATCCTTCGTTAATTTGGTATAAGGTCCATTTGTAATTAGATCTGTAATTTTGTCCTCGTATTGTATTTTATCCATTATTACAGTTGCATTTCCTTTATCCGCTGGTAGGATCGTTATATTTTCTAACGAAAATTCCTTTTTAGAAGAAAAACAATTCTTAACATCTGTTTTATTAAAAAATGATTATCCTTTATCGTTTATAAATAAGGAATTGTCAAGATTGGATCGAATGGAACAGAACAACATAGAACGGCATCCTACAACATTCACAAGAAATAATACGAGGAAAATATCAATACCATACATAAAAGGACTATCCGAGAAACTTAAAACAATAGGAAATAAATTCAACATTTCAACAACATTCAAAACAACCAATACATTGAGATCTATTCTATCTAAAACTAAACCTAACAATGAACAAGAAAGGACAAAGAATTGTATTTATAAAATACCTTGTGAATGCGAACAGTTTTATATAGGTGAAACATCAAGACCATTAAACGTTAGAATAAGTGAACATCAATCTTATATTAAAAATAGAGAATTTGATAGATCTCAAATATGTCAACATGCATGGGATAATGAACATAGAGTTCAGTGGAGAGATTCAAGTATAGTCCTGAAAGAAACAGATAGTAAAAAGAGAAAAATCAAAGAAGCGGCTCTAATTATGCTAAACGAAACCAATTGTGTCGCAAATTCCTCGGTGGAATGCAGTAGGATGTGGATACCCATACTGAAAGAGGAAGTCAATAGAAAGAAAATACCACAATTAGTAAGTCAATAGTCGAGTTAGTACATATTTTATATTTTAGTATTACTTATATACCCATGTATTATTGATATTATTTATAATTTAAACAAAATTATAGTAAAGTCAGAATTTGGTATTAATTTTGAGAATAAATTAAATGTAAGACCAAATACTTACGATGTCGGGATAGTATCACGAGGTTTTTCCTGGTTTTCCCTCGTGATTTACTATGAGATCTCTAACGCGAGAATTTTAATGTCACCGTTCATGTGGTTGTCTTTTTAAAGGCAGATCACATGCTATGATTTTTTTGTGACGGATATTCTTGAGTTGGGGTTGATTTCATGTAATCGAATGAACTATCTTTCAGTAAAGTCGTCCCAGGAACGCAACTCATAAATATTGGCAATATCATTTTAAAGTCTTCTACTTTAAAATGTATCATATGTATCTGAATTGCCGATATAAATGAGTCAAATTAAATAAATTATTAGAAGAATTTTTTTACTAAGCAACAACATTTTTGTTTATATTAATAGTATTTTGTATTTTGACAATGGCACCCGATTTGGGCGTCGAAACGTTAATAAAAATCATTTTTTAATAATATTGTGGCTTATTTCCCAATCTAAATAGTTAAAATTCTTGAGAGTTCGGTTCTCAGATTTGACCGTTTGAGTCTGAGTAAGCAATTTCTTCGCGGGCATTGTAGCATTACAAATTTCTGCTACAATGTTTTGTAAATATTATGCATTAATTTTATATCCTATCCCAAGAAAAATATCTAATTTATTTTGTGAGTTTATAATATATCATTAGAATATTCTGAACCGCCCCTGGTTCTGAGTATAACGGTTTATTTCACAACATTGAAAAACGTTAGGAAATTTCCTGTTTGTTTGTGTAAGTAAACATTCATTATTCTAGAATGAATCCTTGAAAAGGATTAATACTTGTAACGTCCACCCTGAAGTTTGACCCCGAGTAACTATCGCACCGGTTTTCCCAAGTAGTTTAGTCCAGATTCCTCTTGTCTTGTCCCTAGAAACTGTTTCAAGTCTTTTAGTGCCCCCGAAGCTGTTTCAGTCTTTTAGTTCCCACTAAAGAGCCCATTTTTATAATTTTTGTAATCGAATGTTAATAATTTTTCCAAAGAGGTATAAGTATGTACACATGGTATTGTGGTGTTGATTTGGTCATGCTGCTGATTGTATAGGCATGTACCATTTCATACATCATAATGTATTTACATTGTAAACCCCATATTATATAAACCGTAGTATACTTTTATTGTATTTTATGTATCGTACAACAGAATTTTATGTTAAATATTGTGACGTACTTACTGTATAGTATTGATATTGTACCCATGATGAAAGCATTGATTTGATTTTATGAAAATATTGATAAAATATATAGAAAAACAATTGAGTAAAAAGTAAGGTAAAAAATTAAAAAAAAAAAAAAAAAATTTGGTTTAAATTTTTTTGAAAATTTTGGTAAAAGTTCCTATTAAAATGTTTTTAATATTGAATCCACTTATATAAGAGTATAACAATATTTTATGTTATATTTTTTTGCATGCATTCTTATAGATCAACAGTTTTTTACAGAATAAACGTTTTTTGTGATTTATTGATTTGGTCGTTTGAGTAGATGTATGATATTGTTGGTATGGTCCGTGTATGAGCTAATCCGGTATTGTCTGTATGTGTGAGTAAGTCCCTTGATTTTCCAGCGAAGCCTATCTCTATTGGGTATGTTATGCCACAGGTTAGTTGGAGAAGTCACCCTTGAAGAAGTAACCCCATGAAGAAGTGAAGAGGGAAACCGTGGCGAGGCCCCTCCACTTGTTCATGAAGAAGTAAACTCCTTGTTTTTTTTTAAGCAGCCAGGAGAAAAGCTGTCACTGTTAGATTTGAAGATAGCGTTATCTGTCGACACTGTTTTGAAATAACTGTCATGATGATAAAAAGTGAAGAGGGAAACCGTGGAGAGGCCCCTCCACTTGTTTGTGTTGGCCTTGTTTTTTTGACTAATCTATCTTTGTAGGTGTCAAAAGGATGCCAATGATTAGTTGAAAGGGGCTTGAGAAGTGAAGAAAAAAATAGTAGTTGAACTGAAATGATGTATGTTTTCTTGTATCTGGCATATCACAAGTGTAATACTCGTGATGAGGAAGTGTTGTTCAGTTGTCTGGGAATACTCCCATTAGTAGTCGGAGCAAGAACGGTTTATCTTGTGTAAGCTCATATAAGAACCAAGTTTCAATATTATTTGTGTTTGTAAGCCCATGTATATGGAGTATGACTAGAAGTCCTTGAGTCTTTTGTTCCCTGCTTGTTTGTCTATCCCTGTTTTGTCTGGAAATTTTAGAGTCTGTTATCCCGTAATGTTTGTTAGCCCATGTCCGTGATGGAGTTTGATTTTTTTTGGCGAATAGTTCGTTGACCTCTCTTGTGTTTGTTGATTGAAAGTAGGCCAAGAGCAGAAGCTGTGACAAGGCTAGTGAGCTTAGGATCTGGCCGCGTTGAGTACAGGTGAAGCTTGCTTTCGGTCGATAAATGGAAGTGGTCGTTCGTCGGAACTGTCATTCTTTCCAATGTCACTTTGGTCTTTCCCTTGTGTGTTTTTTTCATCGCTGTTTTGAAAAAGTAGTCTAACCCCAGTTTGGAAGAGTGAAGTCTACTCATGTTTTGGAAAAATAAAGTCTACCCATGTTTTGGAGGAGTAAGATCTACTCATGTTTTGGAAAAGTAAGGTCATATCCCCGGTTTTGAAAAATAAAGCCTATCCCAGTTAGTGATTTGAAAATGAGAAAGTTGTCTTGTGAACTTTCATAAAAAGCTTTTATGTCCTAGATTGGACTTTGGATTGGAAACGTAATGATTTAGTATTTCCTATGTCATGAGTTACGTTTATTTTTTTTTGGTCTTATTTAAAAGGTTTGATATACCATTTGAATCCAGTATACTAGTCTTTTTGGTCTTTTGTTGTTGTCACACGCACCCCCCTTGTTGGTTTTGTTTGAATAAGTTGTTGAGATAAGTTATTTGTGACATTTTATCTCAACGAGGTATTTAGACTGGATTGTCTAAATCCTCCTTTTGCTGAACCGTTGCCGAATTGTCCTGTGAAACTCGCTAGGTGTTTAGTGGAGTTTAAGCAGATGCCTATCTGCTGAGCCTAAAGCTCAAATGATTTGTTAGTTTTTGAAAACCAGTCCCGGTTAGGCAACGAGGTGATGAGGCTGTGTCTGCCTTGGTATATGGTATATGTTATATGATATATATAATATATATCACTTGTGTTACTGTTGTGGATGTCAGCGAGGTCCACACAGGGCACAAGATTAGTTTCTTCCCCAAGACACAGAAACTCTTGTCACCTACAGTTCATTTAGAGTCTTTAAACATTTAAGTCTACTCGACTTTAAAGAGTCTGGCGATTGATGGCACGCTAGCCCACTCCCTAACGATGTTTTTGTTTTTGTTTAATCCCCACTAGCCATTATTTAAATATTTTGGTATTGTTGTCCTGTCACACCCAAGATGTCAATGTTGGATTTTTGTTGTTATCGAAAACTGAATAGATAATCCAGTTTCCTCTCTTCCGAGGAGGATATTGTAGCCTTACATATTTCTGCTACAATGTTTTGTAAATAGTATCCATTAATTTTATATCCTATCCCAAGAAAAATATCTAATTTATTTTGTGAGTTTATATATCATTAGAATATTCTGAACCGCCCCTGGTTCTGAGTATAACGGTTTATTTCACAACATTGAAAAACGTCAGGAAATTTTCTGTTTGTTTGTGTAAGTAAACATTCATTATTCTAGAATGAATCCTTGAAAAGGTTTGGTATTTTTCCCTTTCTTTTGAGCGCGAAGCATCTTTTAGTTTTATTGGTCTGAATTTTGAAAGACCGTTGAGTTGTTGTTGGCGATTGGTCAATATCTTGGTCGAGAAATGCTTCGGCTCGACGCACGAGGAGAATTTTCGGAAGGTAAGGCACGCCGCCGAAACGAATAGTTAGTTCTAAAAGTATGTTTGAGGGATGAACATATCTTTTTTAGTAGAACTCAACAGACTCGCAGAAACGCACTTTACCGGTTTAAAATGGCTTCTTTCGTTATGGTAAAGAAGAAAAGACTTGCAAATTGTCCTATAAACATTAAGGAATATTGTTGCAAAGTTTCACAGCAATTAGTTGGATATATTTGTGTGAAACAATATTATTGTGACGCAGTTTTGTTTGCCGGTAGAAAAGTGCGTGGTTCCTGTCTTTTCCAGTTTTTTATGATGTTATGGTAACATTCCTGTATTGAAGTACAGTGGAACCCCGATAAGTCGGCCCCGATAACCCGGAAGTCCGGCTAACCCGGACCGATTTTCATCAGATAAACATTTTGATTTTCAGTATTTTGTATTTTTCAATTTAATTGTGGCTTATTTCCAATCAAAATAGTTAATTATCAGACAAACCTTTCAACAATAAAAATGTATGTAATATAATATTTGAGAGATAATGTATACTTATGTGTGTAATTTGAACTATACGATATTAAAAATGACTCATAGCACACGCCGCAGAAACAACAGCCACCTGTCTGTAGTATATATTCCTTTTTATTTCAAACTGTCAGCATTGTTTAGGAAAGACTATTTAAAAATTATTTTATAAACAATGGTCTTTAGTATTGTGTGTCTTGTATTGTTCGCTTCCATTTGCTTACGTTTGGGTTTGGTGTTTTTTTTAGTAATTTTAATGAGTAGGCAGGTACTGTGCATATTTATAAATATATTTCATGTTATTTCAATTCTAACGGAGTTTATCTGTAAGTATACCGTATTTTGTTAATTTTTACCATATTCTCCGGCTATCTCGGATTTTCGATAACCCGGATCGGTCGCGGTCCCGATTAATCCGAGTTATCGAGGTTCCACTGTACCCCGATGATATTTTATTTGGTATCAACTTATCCTGTTTCCTATTTGGTTAAAATTGAATGTCTTTCCTCCCAGCCCCGTCTAGAATGGAAAATTTTGGTTAAGTTCCAAGTGTGACATGTGACGAAGGATTTTGTTTTAAAAATAGAGGTATGAAATAATGTTTATTTTAATTAAATTCCAAGTGGATATGAATTTGGTAAAGATTTTAAATATTTAAATAGTTTGTTTTCAACATGGTAATGGAAAGTTTTATGTAAATTAAATAAAATGGCAGTGACTTTTGACAGCCATAAGTCAAATTTTTGTTTAGAGATACACTGCTAAAAATAAGGTTAAGAATTGTAAAACCATATATTTGTTTTATTTATTCATTTCTTGTTTGAGAATATGTATGTTCTCAAAGTAAAAATAATAAGGTCTAAAGGTTTGAATAAACATTGTAAAATGTACCTATTTTTATTTCTGTAACCTCTTTTTAAAAAATTATTAACCAGATGTCTGATACAAATGAAATAAGTTTTAGAATAAAGAAAATAAATGGCATAGAAGCCATATGATGATAAATCATAGACCAGTTTGACCCAACGAGGAATCTAAGATGAATGTCCCCCAATTTGGTTCCCATAAGTACGGAATATGTCCAGTAAGTACTCGATATGTGAATTTGAGGATTTTTTAAACGGCGTCCAAATTTCTTTAAATAGTAGGAAAGTCCTCAAGTCTGTGTAAGTATCCTTTGCTTATTTGGTTATGTAGTTAGTCTTCTTTAAACCCTCTTACCCCCCCCCTAACGATTCTACGACCTGCCAACGCACAAAAAAATGAGCTGCCGTATGCATGAAGCTTTATGTGTCTGTTGCTTCTACTAGCCCCATTCCGACCCAAAGTATCTATATAATTAGTTCTATCCCTGATCCCATTAGAGCAGACATGTAAAACGCTTCAGCATGAAAAGTCTGTTTGCGGAGAATCAGCGATTTTCTATTGGCGAAAAAGAATGATGATGGATCAGTAGGATGGTCTTAGAAAGATACCCTTGTTTTTTATTGGATATAACTGTCTGATGTTTATTAGAATGGGAGGCGAATTTTTTTTGAGAGAAGGAACCTGCTCAGAAATTGAGATAGGGAAGAGTCAACATCGAGCACTGAGAGTGTACAGTCATAGACCGATATGGTCTAGGAAACAGTTTTTTTTGTTTTGTGAGATGTAGTGATTCTCGATTCAGTATGTTTTCTTAGTTAGAAAACAAACGTGGTTATAGTGATTACCACGAGAATATGTTCTGTGTCTAGTTGTCTAGTGCATTAAAAAGAATAGCTTCATTATGTTGTTCTTAAGAAGAAATAAATACAAGTTCGCGGAACGAGTTTCTCCAACTCCATAATAAGATAAAGACACTCAATTTTTTTTAACAAAATTTGTACTATGTTCAAATGAACAGTGCCTACATTGTTCCAATGTGGAATGTTCTATAATAATCAACCATTAGCAGTTACTTTTTTTGCTACTAAAACAAAAGCTTTGGAGTTCTGTTCTCATACTATAAAATGCTGTGAATTAGTACTATAACTCAAACATTTGTAAAGTGATAAGTGAAATGTGTTGAACAACAACAGTTCCAGCTGAGCTAAACCAGATCTATGTAGCTCTAATCATCACTGCAGTCCAGGTCATCAGGTACTCATAATAAACTGTTTATTTTTTTTCCTTCGAACAATCGTAATCGCGAAAGACTTAATTTTACCAAAATCATTTCAATTCATTTTTAATTTTTAATTTTTTTTTTAATAAACAACTATTATGTTATAACTTTTATTGGCATTTTCTTTTGCACACTTTATCTATTTTCCTTCTTGTTGGAGAGAAGTACAGACAAATTTACGACCGCAATGGTCAGTACAAACTTACATTAAATGGATCGACATTGCAAGTAATTTTCTTTAATTTTGGAACATTGCAGTATTATTTTGATTTACTAATGGCGCCCAATATTATCTTTTAATTATTAATGTTATTTTAAAACCCACCCCTAAAATCTCTGAAGAATGTAGCTTACCGGAGCATACACAAAAGTAGCGGAATAGAACATCACGCCTAAGACCTATATAATCACACTGTTTTATTTTTTTTTTATTTTATTTTCTATTTTACTTAACGCTACTTAATGTTTGACACATACAGCGTTATGTCAAATACTTTTTTGTTTAACCGTCTAGGCTTTTGTTTTCATTCACGGTACAACCTATTGTCATTTCCTCAAGAAGAGAAATTATATATTGCTCCACAATATTGATATGATATGCAATTATTAAAGGTAAATTTAATTAATTGTATTTTGCTGGCAGTACTGCATTTTAATAACTAATTTTATTTACTACATACAATTGTTTACGTTTTAGTAACATAACTTAATCTTATTTTTTCTTCTTATTATTCTTTTTGGACCATGGCCTTGACAATTATCCAGTAACCAGGACCATATGATTGGCCAATATAATTAAAAGTGCGAATAAAAGTGCAGATATACCGATGCTCCTGGACGATTACTCTTCATTTAATCCCTAGTTTAAATATTTAAAAATCGTTTTTGCTCTTCTTAATAATTTTGCATTTTGCTGTTGCGTCATTCTTCTTCTGGACCGGCGAATTTGTCCTCAAACAACTTCTTGGGCATTTTCTATATACGCTTAGGGTAGGTTTTATAGTGGGGAGAAAATTTAAAAATAGATTAATAATATCATGGGAATGTTAAAATCATAACAAATTGTATGAATAAAAAATATTAAGATAGAAAAGTAAGCTTAACGTTTTGTTTTTATTGTATCTCTATCCTATGAGCATTCAAGAATCTGGTCAAAGATAAACAAATATAATTAAACATATTTATAGTGGAAATTGTTCTCTGAAAAATGCTCTACAAAATTGCTAAAATGTTATTTTATTGTAAAATGAACTAAAAAAAAGTTATAACCTCCAAAAAGAAACTTGTTAAAAAATTATTACTTATTTTTGTTTATATCTTTTTTGTTGGTCACTTGACGATAAAAAGTAATAGAAACAAAATTGTAGAAACTTTAATTTGCTACATTTTATGTTTAATTATATTTTCAGTAGGGTTGGTTGTTTACGAGATATAGAGCGAAACCCCTTTGCACGCCTCTTCTAAGATGGCGACCGGGGGACAAGGTGGTGACCCCAAAAACTTGAACTTAAGCTTCTACTGATCCCCCCTACACATTAGAAAAATAAAATTGACTTTTTCAACCAATTCAATGTATGGCCTAAAAAATGTAACATTTCAATGAACTAAAATCAATTATTATCCACTTCAGAGACAAGTCTTTTACAATTGCTAGTGCGCAAGATTGCGTGTAGGTATGTGATCATGGCATCAGACAAAATCTGTTTGCCACAAAACATGTAAATTCTTAATTATTTTAAATGTTTTCATGTTGTCTATTTCTTTATATTATTATACCACTATTTTTGCATTTCTGATAAAATTGATGATGGAATAAGTATCGATTTATCCGAGGAAGACAGGAGAGCTGTAATATTTGGCGGCAATGAAAACTCATGCTGAATTAGTTCGTGATACAATATTGAGGAAAATTGAGAGTTCAGAGAACATTCTAGAAGTATATGATTAAATCACTAATTGATACATTGTCACGCCCACATAACAAGTTCATGTTCTTAGTAGATTCATAGAACATACTTTTCAGAAAAAGTATATACTAAGAATATGCGTAATTACCATTGCGAATATGCATAGCACATACCGGGTATATACTACATTACAGTACTTAAACGTTCTATGTATATACTTAGAATGTACTACCGCACTTCTTTTCAGTATATACTAAGAATATACTTTTTAGAACTTTCCAAGGACGTGCTACAAACCTTCTCTTTATATACTTAGAACGTACTACCGCACATCTTTTTAGTTTATACTAAGAACGTACTTTTAAGGATATTCCAAGGAAGTGCTATAAACCTTCTATTTATATACTTAGAACGTACTACTGCACATCTTTGTATTAGAAGAATATATTTTTAAGGATATTCTAAGAAAGTGCTATCAAGTGCTATATTGCTCAGAAGTATGTTTTCAGCATCACCTAATCTCATCTTAGGTTCTACTGGTTCTACCAAATACCTATTATATTTACATATTTTAATGGCAAATGAGAATGTAGTTAGTACCTTCATTCTGCAATATTACTTAAAAAGTAAGTACATATTTATAAATTTTAGTTGTCTATATAAACTATTATATTATAATATTTAGCTACACTAAACTATGTATAACTAAAATTTATATACTTATATGTACTTACTTATATGTATTTATTAAATAATATTGAGTTTCCAAAATAGATTATACCTATTTTGAAGCACCGCAAACAAATTTGTTATTTAAATAAAGATATTATGTATGTTCTTTAGTCCTAGTACTTTATTATCATTCCTCTTCATCCTTAACACTGCTACACTGCACACTGCATAGATACATATTTTCGATTTCATGTTTTACCGTTGTTTCCTACCCTGATCCATTCAGGTAAGAAATGGTCAGAAAGACGGGGTTAGGGGGATATGTATTGTGGAAGTGGAATAACAACATTGGTGCAGCACCGGTGAGTGTTGCCAAACGGAGGGAAATTTCACTTTTTGCGGGAATTTTCAACATAAAAGGTGATATAGGGAAAAGTTAACTCAAAAGGGAATTTTTGTTCCAGTCCAAATTGTAAAATATTAAAAAAATCAAAATATTTGAAAATAATTAAACATATCTTCTCAGATTTTGTAAACAGGAGGAAGTTTTTTTTATAAAAGTGGGAATTTTTAAGGTTGACGGAAAAAGCTTACTCGATGGTTGGCAACACCAATGCCTTTGGTTGTGGGAGTGTATTTTGGCATGCTTTGGTTCTGGAATGGCCCGTATCACAGCCTCCCGTATTGAATTGAATGTACCTAAATTCAAATTCCAACGATGTAAAAATACTCGTGATAAACTCGAAATGGTAAAGTTATTTCAATTATGAAAACGAATTTTTAATAATAAACGTTATTATAATTAATGTTTAAACTTTTTTACCATACAACAATTTTGAAATGAAATTCGTCCAATACTACCTACATACATAAATTTTATTAATTATTCTAAAATATAACGAAGTTGATAATCTATAAGGCTAATATTGTACTTCCTATACATACATATTATTTTTAAGATATTTTAAAAGTATCTACTTATAAGTATGTGCTAAGAATATTCGATAAAGGTGTATTCTAAGAATAAACTTCTACGACTATTCCGAGTTACTACGTACACGAATGTACTCAGTATATTCGGTACGAGAATATACTTTAAAGTATATGCAAAAAACATGAAATTTAGAATGTTTTTTAAGGTACATGCTATGCTTGTACTACGCATATACTAAAAAGAATATACTCCGACGAATGTTGGTAGTATATGCTTAGAACATGATACGAACATCATTGTTATGTGGGCGACTACATACCGGAGAGTTAAGTATTCCAATTTTATATAAGTGAGATGGAAAGCGACCATGGTTAAATTTTAAACGAGTATTTTTAATACTTTTAAATGCGCAAGATTATGAGAATTAGTTCCTTTCGAGTTATGTGTATTGTGTATTTACAACTAAGTGTAAAACTGAAAAACTTACTTTTCTAAAGCTGTGATAAATTCCACTTCTTCTGAGTTTTGAATATTCATATTTAATCCAAGCGTTGTTGCTAAAAAATAAACAAAATGTTATATTATAAGTTATAATATAATGTTATAAATATGTTAATGTTATAAATATTATAAGAGTAGTACAGAAAATATAGCGTTTTTAACATTTACCACATACTATATCCATTGTGCAATGAGATACCAATTTCAACATTGGCACTTTTTTGTTTTCCACCTCTTTTTGAAGCACAATCGTAAATTGTTCTGCTTTATTCCAAAATATATCCTGATATGCCTCTAATATTTTTTGATTAAAAGATGGGATTATAGTTTTGCGGTGCGTTCTCCATTTTTTAGCTAAGAATAATTTTTTTTAATATTTTTTTCAGACGGGATAAGCTCCAATTATTAACCTACCTCCAACAGTAACTAGACCTTCCCCGACGTCACTCATGAACTGATAGACATGATCTTTATTCAAAGCTGATCGACTCGTTAATATCTTTTCAATATATTCTGGTTTTGATACTAAATAGTAAAGTCTAGGTCCAAACCAAATTGTAGCTACTTGGGGATAAGAAGTTTGTATGTCTATCACACGCTGTAGTATCACTGAAAAACATGAGGTATACAAAAATAAATAAGATATGTTTCTTCTTTTCTTATCCTATTTTAATTTGGTCATTAATGTGTAATGTACACACACCCAAACTTATATGGAATCACCACGTATTTCAAAGTTATATTTAGTTCTTTTCAAAAAACTTGTTATTGTTGCGAAGAATAAAGGGTTTAATTGAAAATTAACAAATATATATAAGACAATCGGATAGTACAGCTCGGTACGGTATACATTATTTGCTGGAATTGCAAATTGAACGAAAATAAATAAACTAACTTTTGCGTCCAAAAACGAAAATATACCTACCTCATGTGGGGTTATAGAACTTACAACGAGGAAAGATTATTGGTCTTGTGTAGAAAGTAATGTTCTCAGAGGGACATAACTGTAGAGCTAGGCGTAATACAGGGCGTTCTGTCCAAAACCTATGCTAGGTAACAACAACTAGGAAAGCTCAAAAATAAAGCAAATGAAAGTCGCCAAAAGTAATAACGCCTCTCCACGATGGTTTAATTGCCCAATCAGCTGGAAGACACCCAAAAATTTCTCACCTGCAGCTCCAAAGGCAGCCTTAGGAAGCTACAGGTGTAACTTTTCCAGTTAAAACGATAATAAGAAGAGTTCGTACCAAGAAGTATACAGCAGGAGACAGCTATGGGTTCCCGAGTTATCCAGGCAGCACAAGATTGATCGCCTAAATTGGTGTCTTCACCACCAAAACTGGAACATTGGGAATTGACAAAATGTGCTATTTTCAAAAAAGTCAGGATTTATGTAAAACCAGATGACCCACGAAATCGTGTACTTAGAGGTCGAGGAAAACAACCAAGGACGAAAACTGTTAGATCTTGTGATCCATAATAAAACTCCTTTAATTTTCTTCCAATTAACTTGAACTACTCACAGGCAAGTTGATACCCTGTAGTCAGGTTGTGGAGAGGTGAAACAGGAGAAAATTTAACTTTATTGCATGATAATGGACCTCTACATACCATTAGAGTGACTACAGACATCATTGAAGAAGAAGGTATCCCTTGTTTGGAGTGGCCTGCTTGCTCACCCGAGCTTAATTCTATAGAGTATTTGTGGGAATTACTTAAAAGAAAAATTAGAGCTCGTCGGGATAATCCAGAAAATACCGCACGGCTAGTACAAGCTGCTCTTAAAGGATGGAGCAACCTACCACAACAAAATGTTGATAATTTTATTAGGAGCGTGCCCACGCAAACTAAAGCTTGCATAAGGACTAGAGGTGGTAATACTGACTACCACAAAATACAAAAAAAATAAAAACAATTTAAACATTATTCGTTTTACATTGAAATTTTGTATGGTATTGACTTTAAAACAACTACTTTCAATTTGTTTGTTAAATCCTTTATTGTTTTATTTAATTGTTATGTATTTGTTATTAGATTGTTTTAAAATAAATATTTTTTAATTGCATGTGTTCGTTTTTTTAAATTCGCACGAAATAGTAAGAAATATCAGATGATTCCATATAAGTTTGTGTGTGTAAATCTGTGATAAGTCTAAGATTGAAAATTCTTGATTTTAGTTTTAGACTTATAGATCGAAACTACATATTTTGAAAATATAGGATGTTAAACCTTGAACAAACGATTTTATTGAAAAAATTAAATAAATAAAGACGGTTGCGACTTTTTATAATAATGGTTTTCAGAAATATTTATAGACCAAACACGAGAAATAAAATACGAGAAATCACCTTTAGGTGCGAGCAAGTCTTCAGAGGCTTGGATAGTCATTCGAAATCTAAGGCGAAAAGACTTAATAAATGCAAAAAATCTATAAACCATCAATATCAATGTTTTGAAAGTTACTGCGCAAAAGAACTACAAAAGTCTAGAACGGAATATCTCCAACAAACACCCAGAAAATACCAAATCCATGGACCAGAAATAAATATCGAAGACGACCTAAATTTGAAAAATAGAAAGACCATGAAATAAAAATCCTAAAAAATAAAAGAGCCTATGGACCAGAATGAATCCCTGCTGAAGTCCTTGATAGGAACAATTTGAAATATTGTTGATATACTGAGGCAACTTTTTAGTAGATAACTAAATGGAGATCATCATCATCAACCCGTACGCGTCCACTGCTGGACATAGGTCTCCCTCAGCTCTTTCAATATTTCTCTGTTTTGTGCGGCTTGCATCCAGTTGCCGACAATACGCTTCAGATCGTCAGAACATCTGGTTGGTGATCGTCCTCTACTCCGTAGTGCTTCTTCTCATGGCCTCCATCGACAATACGTTTTGTCCATCGGTTGTCTGACAATCTGGCGACGTGTCCTGCCCAATTCCACTTGAGCGACGCGATTCTTTCGCCGTTGAAAGAAAAAAAAAACTAAATTGAGATAATATACCTGAAATCGGGAAAGAAAGATGAAAGAGACAAACAGCTCCCCACTCCCAGTAGGAATTTAAACGATAGTGCAGCCGATATGTGAAATAATTGTGCATTTAATGATAGAAGCATATTATTTGGACCACATTTACTACACATATAAAGGTTCAAATTTAGATAGGAGGCCATCTCAGATTTTGCCTTTTACAAAAATGGCGGGGATTCAAAATGGCGACTATACATATGTGACTCATATCACGATAACTTTTGAACGAGACTTCAGATTTCAAAAAAATTTGGTATATATAGGTTCTTTTTTGATGTATAAGATCGAGGTCTTGAACCGGAAGAATCGGTTTACCAGAAGTTGTGTTTTCCTGGTTTTTATGTAAAAATATGCTGTTTTTTTTTCAATTCTTTCACCCTGTATGTATTAATTTTTCAAAAAGTTAATATCATCATTGAAAAGAGGGTAAAAATATTTTTTAGGAAATATTTTTAACTTTTTAGTTATGTTATTTACCATTTAATAAATGCAAAACATACCTTCACATGTACCTATATGCGGCAGATTCGTGCAAATATTATAAGAATTATTGTGCATTTAATGGTAGAAGCATATAATTTGGACCACATATACTACACATATAAAAATTCAAATTTAGATACGAGGCCATCTCAGTTTTTGTTCCTTTTACAAAAATGGCGGGCATTCAATACGGCGACTATACATATGTGACTAATAGTACGATACCGTTTGAACGAAACGTCAGATTTCAACCAAATTTGGTATAAAGGTTCTTTTTTTTGATAAATAATATTGAGGTCTTGAACCGAAAGAATCGGTTTTTCCAGAATTTGTGTTTTTACCGTTTATTTATGTAATAATGTGTTGTTTTTTTCAATTCTTTCACCGTGTATATATAAATTTTTCAAAAAGGTAATAACGCCGTTAAAAAGAGCGTCAATATATTTTTTAGAAAATATTTTGAACTTTTCAGTTGTGTTAACCACCATTTAATAAATGCATAACGTATGTTCACATATACCTATGGGCGGCAGATTCAATTTGAATGCCCGCCATTTTTGTAAAAGACTAAATCTGAGAAGACCTCATATCTAAATTTGAAATGTGTAGTATGTGTGGTCCAAATTATATGCTTTTACCATTAAATGCACAATAATTCTTATATTATTTGCACGAATCTGCCGCACATAGGTACCTACATGTGAAGATACGTTATGCATGTATTAAATAGTAATTGATATAACTAAAAAGTTATATAATTTTTCCTAAAAAATATTTTTACGCTCTTTCAACGCCGGTATGACCTTTTTGAAAAATTAATATATACAGGGTGAAAATATTGAAAAAGAAACAACATATTTTTACATAAAAAAAAACAGTAAAAACGCAAACTCTGGTAACCTGATTCTTCCGGTTCAAGACCTTGATATTATTCATCAAAAAAAGAACCTATATACCAAATTTGGACATCTCATTCAAAAGTTATCGTGCTATTAGTCACATATGTATAGTCGCCATTTTGAATGCCGCCATTTTTGTAAAAAGAACAAAAACTGAGATGGCCTCGTATCTAAGTTTGAACCTCTATATGTGTGGTATTGTAGTGAATTGTGAAAAAGATACAAAAAGAAGCAAATAGGTTTGGCCTAAAGATAAATGAAAAGAAAACTAAATACATGATAATGGGTGATACGCAGCTAGACAATGAAGAGTTTATAAAAATACAAGGGGAGAAAGATTACAGATACAGTTTTGATAGAGTGGAAGAGTTTACTTACCTTGGTGTGAAAGTAATGGAAAATGGACATGAGGATAAAGAAATAGAATCCAGAATTACAAAAGGCAACCAGAAATACGGAATGCTGAGATCCTTAATGAAGTCTAAGTTTGTTTCAAGAAAAACAAAAGAAAGAATATACAAGACAGTGATTAGAGCTACGGTTTTAATATGGAGCTGAATTATGGGTTTTAAGAAAGGCAGATATATTGAACAGGAAACCAGTAGGGAAAAAGGAAAGGAAGACCCCGTAAAAGATGGTTTGACAGCGTTCAAGCAGATTTACGAGAATTAAAAATAGATAACTGGAGAAACAAGGTATTAGACAGAAGAGAATGGAGATGAGTGGTAAGAAGAGAGCAAGAGAAATTGTAACAGAACAATGTGCCATGAATTGTAAAATGAGAGCTATATATATATATATATATATATATATATATATATATATATATATATATATATATATATATATATATATATTTATGCACAGATATCAAAGTGAGGTCCTGACATTACGCGCACTTAGTGAGGACCGGTAGAAAACGTAGACATAATCGTTTCAACTCTTCATAGTGACTTTGACAAGTAAATAGCAATTAAAAAATGACGAGTATACACAAAAAAAATTACGTATATGTGCCCCGTATTGTTCAAGTATATTGCCACCCAAGTGAGGCCATTATACGCAGCTATTAAAGTGAGACTGTATATACTTTTTCGTTATGCGCACAAAGTGAGGACAACTTTACGTGTATATTTCCTTACAGCTCATCAAGTGAGGACCATACAGTGTTGTCGATAAATATGAGATTAATCGTTTCTACTGCCTTTTTCTGTATAACACAGTAAGAATTATTATTGTTTCGATGTTTCAGTCACTTGTAGTTATAAGAAGGATGTGGACTCTTTGTTCTTGCTCGTACTGTTTGTTAATTTTATAACATTTTAGTACCTCAGCATTAAATCACGGTAGCCTTATCGGAGACTAGCGTTAACAAAGAAATAGTTTTATATTTTTTAATAATTTACGTTAAAGATGGATAGGAAAGCAAGAATTTTGAAAATAGCGTTAGTTGAGAACAATAATAATCAAAATGGAGGATACAGTGATAGTTCAGTTATGTGAAATTTATATTGAACTTAACATATAAATATAAAAGCCCGACTTTTGATCTAAGGGGAACACAGTTTTTACGGTACATACATATCTGTCATTTGTCAACCCCCTCCCTTCCATTTCCCCCACCCCTTATTTTTAAATAGGGAAGAGGGGCGTGTGCTAGCTCATTTGAAAAGATATTCAATTCTCTATCCAGTATTATTAACATTGACATAATTATCTATACAGAGTGTATTTTAGTATAGGTACTGTTGCCCCTGTCGATTTTCATTTTGAAACGACAATTTTCCAACCTTAATTTTAGTATACAAGATGATTTACTTAATTTAATTAAACTTAATGTACCGTTTTTACTGACTTAATTTTACAGTTATTCCACTAGATGGCAAATACAGTGAATATGTGCATATGTTTTATTTCGAATAATCATTTTAAAATAGTTTTAGTTTTCTATTTTCTCTGAAAATTGTTGCAAGCTTCTTGTTCTTATACTTAAAATCATGTCACTACAAATTTATACGAGACTACATATTAAGAGTATAGAAACTATTATAATATATGACATACATGCTTTTTTCCATTTATTGAAGATATTTCACCTTATCCTGAAACAATGCAATGTGACCAAGTGTCCTCAACTAAAAAAATATATCCCACTATTTTGATATTAAATGTATAGTTTGTACTATAAACCGTATTGAAATAGATTGCAACATGTGTGTGTGGTTGGGATATTGACTGCGAAACCTAAGGCTTCATTCGCCTAATCATATTTACCTTTGATTCTTATAACAATAAATAAAATGATTAACATTTTATATCAATATTATAAGTGTTTTTAAACAATATCAGTATGATATATCAGTATTATAAAGTCAAGATAAACAATACTATAACAGAAAGCTTTGAGGTCAAACAAGGACTGCGACAGGGTGATCCATTATCGTCTATAATGTTTAGCATATTACTAGAAAAGGTTATACAGGAAGCAAACATTAATAGAACAGGTCTGATCTACCACAAAAAACATCAGTGCTTGGCATTCGCAGACGATTTGGTAATCTTGGCTAGGAGCAAAATATAACTTATAGAAACACTCATGAAACTCGAGGAGAGGGCAGCAACCAAAGGATTGTATATAAATGAAGTAAAAACAAAGTATATGGAATGGACAAATAAGCAATTCGTTCGGGGGCAATACATAACAATGACAACAGCGAAGGGAACACAGTATAAATTCGAAGAAGTTGAGAGATTTGAGTACTTAGGAACTGTCTTCACAAGAGATCCTAACTGTGAAGAAAAAATACAAAAGAGAATTATGTCGGGCAACCGCGCTATATTTGCTTTTAATGGGTTGTTAAGAAGTAAACATATATCACTAAGGGCAAAACTAAGAACTTACAAGATCGTAATAAGGCCGATAGTAACGTATGCTTCTGAAACATGGGTCACAACAAAAAAACATCAAGAGTTGTTATTAGTTTGGGAGAGGAAAATACTGCGCAAAATCTTCGGTGGGAAAAACTTAAATGGACAATCGGTAAGAAGAACAAATAAGGAACTAACTGAGCTCTATCAAGATCCTAACATACTAGCAGTAATTAAGGCGCAAAGACTTAGATGGTTGGGCCATGTGCAGAGGATGATTCCATCTAGAATTCGCAGAATTGGTACTATCTAGTGCATTGGCAGGGAAAAGACGAAGAGGAAGACCGAGGTCACGATGGAGTAATGGAGTTAGAGAAGATATGAGAAGAATTAACTTAAGGAACTGGGAAACAAAAGCGACTGACAAAAGGGAGTGGAAAAGAATAGTACATCAAGCCATGGGCCTACTAGGCTCGTAGTGCTTACATATTATAATATCAGTTTTCTAATATTATCCAGTTCCATATCCAGTTCCGAATCCAGTGGTTATATTTCTTCCGTATTGTTTAGTTTCGCTTCCAGTGATTGTATTTTTTTTTTCTTGTTTTTTTTTTTGAAATATTTATTTATTATTTTATTACTATATTTTTTTATTGTGCTCATAATAGATTGCAACATTGTCTACAGACATGAATGCAGTAACAATAAATAAAAAATCGGAGATCCACACCCCGGATTTGAAATCGAAACCTCTGCTTTACGAATCCGAGATCCGAGGTCTACCCACTAGGTCACTAGGCTATCGCTCTTAGACAATATTTTTTCCTGAAACGGGGAACTTTTAAAGCCGGGTCTAGACTATGTAACAAAACATGCTAATAACAAAGTTGTACAACAAATTTGTTGTACAACTTTGTTATGTAACTTGTTATAATATAGCATGAGTATCCAGACTATATAACAAAAAACAAAACAACAACATGCGCATAAATTTTGCAGCATTTTAGATGGATAGCAGGTAGGTTAGGTAGTATATAAAATTGCGTCATATAAGTATGGAGGATCTCTTCATAGCAACAGCAGCTTGTGTAATATTGTGGAGGCGACACCGGCGTGTTAAATTAATATTTTAGATGTGTCCTTCATTAGCAGCTCGAGCAAAATATAGGTAGTGGTACAGCTCTTTTAGCTGATCTGGAAAGAGATAACATAGACCCATCGACAGGAGACATTAAATGTGATGGCAGTTTTAAAAACTTCTTAAGAATAGAAAGTTCTGATTTTGAATTTCTTATAAATGAAATCGGCCATAAAATAGGCAGGAAAGACATTTCGAGATGCAATTCCAGTAAGAGAAAGATTAACAGTTATATTATTAGCAAAGTATATTTTTTAAACTTTTTACTCATTGTTTCAGAGAGGAAGTATAACATTTCTGTAAAATTTAATTCCTCAGTATTATCGTCTTCACCTGTTCATGATTGAGTGTCACTGTCTGTTTGAATTGGTGTAGCTGGAGAAGTAGCGGATGTAGGTGTAGTGGACGGAATAGAAAGGCTCAGATATATTGTATGATTGAGTGCCTGTTTGAGTAGCTGATGAAGCAGTCTGCATCTGTGTAGCGAATGAAGTGAATGTTACAGGTTTTATGTCTGAACACTCTGCTCTGTAGAGAATAGTATTTATGTCAAATTTAGAGTTGATTTGCACCGATTTGCTGTTAAGGTTCCGCGTACTGCTTTTCTTTTGTTGGCTTGAGTTATAGGCGTACGTGCATTAGTTTTAACTATAGTTTCTGTATCTATTTTCACTTCTATTTCAGTCTATTCATCGTGTTTTTTATTTGTTTTTTAAATCAATAAATGTAGCTCATCCCATAGCAATCCCATAATACTCGTTACTTACGAAATAGCTCAATTAAATGGGTAGTCAGTTCTTTCAAAAATTTCATCGCGTAAATAACCCTACGTGAACAGAGCAAAGAAAAATCTAGCACAATCACTCCAGAATGAACAAGGCGATATGACTCCAACGGTTGCTGCTCGCGTAGGTACTATGCCAGAGAAATGTTTCAATAACATGTTTTTAGGTGTAGATCAGTCGCGGTGCGGTTTTATAACTTTCTTTGATGTTTACCGACATCTGTTGGATAACATAAAACATGCTATATAACCAGAAAAATGTTATACAACACTGTGTTTTAAAACTTGTTTATTTAAAATTTTGTAACAAGTTACAAAACTTTGTTATTTAACATGTTTTGTTACATAGTGTGGACCCGGCTTAACGGTAACTTCTTATAGGTAATACACTACAATTTCTGAATATTTTTTCTGAAATCTATCGAATGGTACCAAACACGACCCCCACGGAGGCGGGGGGAGGGGTAGGTTACTTTAAAATCTTAAATAGGAACTCCTTTTTTTTTATTTCAGATTTGGATTCTTTGCGTAAAAATAAGCAACTTTTATTCGAAACGTTTTTTCTAATTACGGATAGGTGGCGCTATAATCGGAGAAAACGGGTGTTGGAAATGGAAAATTAAATTAAAATATGGAAAGTCCCCACTAAAATGGAAAATTTTACTCAACTTTTTTGGTTTTAGAACCTAATAATCACAACCCAATAGGTCCCCAAAGCGCTCGAGTGACTGCACATTTAGCATACTTTGCTCCCCTACTATATGTATTATAAATAATATGCAAAGTAATTATTAACCCAAACAACCATAATTCAACTTTTATTTACTAATAAAGAACTGGACGAAAGTGTCACATCAGCTTTTATGAAACACATGAATATTTACATAAAAAGGTAAGTGATCTGCTTGAAATCGATATTCCCAAAATCATCTAAAAATTGTTTATACTTGAGTACTTTGAGACTCTTGTATGAAATGTGAATACCGAAATACGATTAGGAATCTCCATTATGTAATTTTTAAATAATACATAATTCTTAGGAAATGAAAGGTATTATACAAACGTGTTAAAAAATACTACCTACTGAAATTTTTTGATGGCAATAAATGATGAATTGGTTTATCGAATTTATTTTTAAGGTGATACAGTAGCGATCAACAGGTAGCCAAAACGCGTTCTAAGATTGAGGCTGTATTTTTGAATATTTTTTCGAGATATTTGGCACACGTATTTGTAATATAATAAAGAATGGCGGTACAGAGCCCAATTTGAAAAATATATTAATATGTGGAAATTACTCTGTAAATAAATACAATATTAAAAAAACGAGTCTGTACCGCCATTAAGAAGAACAAAAAAATACACTTTCTTCAAATAAACTTTTTTATCAGATGCCTAGATTTTGTGTCATTTTGGAACTACTAATGAAATAAAAAATTTTAGTAGTTCCAAAATGACACAAAATCTAGGCATCGGATAAAAAAGTTTATTTGAAGAAAGTGTATTTTTTTGTTCTTCTTAGTGGCGGTATAGGCTCGTTTTTTTAATATTGTATTTAATTACAGAGTAATTTCCACATATTAATATATTTTTTAAATTGGGCTCTGTACCGCCATTCTTTATTATATTACGAATACGTGTGCCACATATCTCGAAAAAATATTCAAAATTACAGCCGCAATCTTGGAATGCGTTTTCGCTACCTGTTGATCGCTACTGTTTCCTCTTAAGTAAAATATGTCATTTGGATATTTTTTTAAACTCGATAGATCCTAGGGACATGTCGGTAGATCGGTAGGATCATCACTTTTGGGAGTTTTGGGAATATCATTTTTAGGGTAATTTGAAAGCACATGGGAAAATTTTTATAGGTTGAATTGGTTGGGGAATTTTTCGGGAGGAATATTGAGCAAACTGAATTGCAATATAAATGTATGTAACATATAACATTATATTAACATTATAACCTATCGAGTATTTGCTTCTGATTAAAAAAACCGAAAAATGGTTTTTGGAACAACCGCTTTTTTTGACCAGTTATAACCGCCAGGTTAAACCGTAAGTAAAAAACCGGTATAACCGAAAACCGGTTTTTTGTTCAACAACCGCCATCCCTACCTTGGTTGTTACAAATACAGTTCGCTGGAATAAGTTTTACCCCCCTTATTAACTTATTTATTTTTAGCACATAAGAAAAACGCTCGGATAGGTCGATTTTTAAAATAATCATAGTATATTATAGCGTCAATGTTTCGAACTTTACGCGATCCCTCTTCTTCAGGTGACAGGCACAACTTTGATTTTTTTAAATAGGAAAGTAAGTACATCATGTGACACCTCATTTAAAGGCTTTTTTCTACAACCGTGTTAAAAATGCAATTTTTAGAACTCCATACGTGCGTTAAAAATGCTACTTTAAGGCAGGGCCGGTTTTAGGGTTCTGAGCGCCCCTGGCAAAATAAAATTTGGCGCCCCTTCATATAAGAATATACAAATTTACTGCAAATATAGAAAAATAGGAAAAAATCAAAATTTTACCAAAAAGAACTATGTAAAAATATATTTATTTAAAAAATAGTAGGATAGTTATTACTTATAACTTATCCAACATAGGGCATAGTATAGCGAGCACATTTTAAGTTCAAGCGACGAAGAAGCGAGGTAAAAGATAAATGCACATTATCAACAACCAGTAAAAATGTGTATAAATAACTATTTAGATGGAAAATAAGCCACAATTAAATTGAAAAAAATAATTTTATTATCGTTTCGGCGCCCAAATCGGGTGTCGTTGTCAAAATACAAAATACTACTAAATTAAACAAAAATGTTGTTGCTTAGTAAAAAATTCGTCTAATAATTTATTTAATCTGACTCATTTATAACATTTAATGTGTATAAATCTTCTACAAGACCAAAAAACATGTTGATTGTGCGCAAGATATAGCTGCATCCCCAATAACTAAATTGAGGGAGTGGCATCCACTTAGCATAAAATAGCATGCGGATATTCTTTGCAAACGCGAGCTTGTACATCTTTATTTTTTCTCTTCCTTTTAGAGCCGTTGTGATATCCTTGGCCTTACAATCATCTATGCAAATTCAAATAAAATCATTCATTATTTTTTTTATTATCTCATGAGCTTTTTATTATCTCTATGACTCGATACCTATAAAACCAAGCTATGGTTTTAGGTATCGAGTTACTAGGACAAACAATATGCTGCATACTCAAATTAAACCCGGTACTGTGGGATAAGAACATCAGTATAAAAACAAAAAGAAGAATATAATATAACACCATGACAAAAAGTATTCTGAATAATGGGTGTGAAAATTGAATAAAAAGTACGAAAACCAAATGCAAAATAAGAGCAACAGAGATCGAATACCTAAGTAGAAGCTGTAGAAGGGATAGAATAAATAACATAGAGATTAAGAAAATAATGGTAATGAATTCAAGGGATAATAGACAACATAGAACAAAAGAGATTAACCTGGTATGGACATGGCAGAAGAGCAGACCAAAATCGTTGATAAACAGAATAACAGATTGGAGCCCGATAGGAAGAAGGAAGAGAGACAGACCCCGAAAATCTTTTAGAGATAAAATGGACGAAGCAATATTAGAAAAGAAACCTGCAGGACTGGAAAAACAGAAAGAACTGAAAATAACGGTCAAGTGAAATAATACAGGAAAAACTATGGAAATCCAGGGTGGTCAAGAAAAAACAGGATGATTCTAAATAAATGCGACAAACTTTAAAGGGTAATTCTATATGAAAAAATAATGACAGTTTGCTCTATAAGCGTATGTCAGCAAATACTTCGTTTCCGAGATATGGGGTGTTGACATTTTTCTTACAAACTGACGATTTCTTTATTGTTCTAAAACCGGTTCAGATATGCAAATGAAATTTGATGTGTTTTAAGAGGTAATTATTGCGCATTTTTTGACATAAAATTAATAATTTTATATCTACTGTTGAAATGGTGTTAATTTTTTTAAAGAAAAACATAGTACGCCACTGAGATATTTCAAATAACAAATCATTTTGGAATTACTCGTTCAATTTATGATATATACAAAAATCTATTATTCCTTTTTTTCATACGTCGTTCGTGCCGTTTTTATGCAAAAAGTGAAACATCTTAAGTATTCGAAATAAATTTCTATATATTCATATTATGAAAAAGAACTTGTCAATTCTAATTCATATAGATATACCTGGTTTGTTTTTTTTATTTCAAATTACACACCCACGGACACACGACAATGTTGATAAAGCAAAGTTTACAGAACAGGAAGACAAAACTATTTAACCATTGAAGCTATAATGACAAGCAGCAGTATAATAATATCACTGACTATTCATAAATTTGTTGATACTTCGTAAATCTGATCTTCGTGTATTTTAAGTATGTATGTATAACATTGTAATACCATAAAAGTGATAGGTATTACCTGACAAATGACCTTTAAAAGCCATAACAATTTTTAGGTTGCATTATTTTTATTAGAGAATTTTTGTGAGCTAGAAATAGTTTTCTTATTGTCACAATTATTTAATATTAATTGTCTTAGGAGTAATCTTAGCCCAAAGATAATCTATAAAGTCCAAAAAAATAGTGAATGTAAAAAATATTATATTTTTTTTTGTTTAGCTAATGCCTCGACAACTAATGGCCATTGGCATGGTAGGTACGGTAATTTTGAACAGTTAGGTACCTAGTGTCATGTGTAAGTAGTGTGTGTGTGTTGAGTAAGTGGCTTGTTACTTTGCAATGTCGACGTCTTTGTCTTTGCAAAGAGACGCTAATTGTATCCGAACGTCTGCGGTCCCTCCGGTGAGAACCGATCCCACGAGGACAGAAACTATATTCATTTATTAATTTATAATAAATGAAAAATTTCCGACCCTGGTGAGATTCGAACCCACAACCTTTCGGATTTTTTCGATCCAAAGGCACGCGCTCTTACCACTGAGCCACGGAGGGGGGTAAATATTATATTTATATATCAGCGTCTCTCAAAATTTGGCGCCCCCAAAATTCTGGCGCCCCGGGCGGTCGCCCGGCTCGCCCGCCCCTTTATCCGGCTCTGCTTTAAGGCACTAGTGCTTTAAAAATTTTATGGCACTGCAATTCGTATTGATCGTATAGGCAGATGTAATGTCAAAAAAATATAAAAATGGAATGTGTCAAGTTCAAGTAAAAGTTTTTGTAGATATTGTCCTGTAATTACGTTTGTAGAAAAAATATTGCATGATATGCGTGTTAAAAAGTGCATTTTTAAGGCACTCATGTGAATTGCAGAACTCGCTGTCGCTCATTCTGCAAACTTTCACATGCGTGCCTTAAACGTGTACTTTTAACACTTATATCATAAATAACTATTGAAATACTGATTACAAAAATTTATAGTTTTAAGCCTTTCTGAGAGCATATGCGCAAAAATTTCGCTCGAATTATTTTTAAATGCGTTCATTTTTTTCGAATACTGAGAAAACCTTAAGTATTTTTAAAAAAATTAAACGCAGAAAGAAATATTACTGTATTATCCATGGTCGAAAGTCCTTGAGAACTTCTATAATATTTATTTTAATAAGTAACAGGGGTGAAAAAAATAGTATGATTTTTAATTTTAAATATATATTACAAAAGAAACTTTTTGTTCATTATAAGGGACTTTCTGCCCTCGGGAATAATGTAGTCTTCTATTTTGCGTTTAAATTTTTTAAAAATACCTATTAGTTATCTCAGGATTCGAAAAAAAAATAAATGCGTTTAAAAAGAACTCGACCGAAATTTTGCGCCTACGCTCTCAAAAAGGATTAAAGTATTAAACATTTTTGTATTGTTTGAATTTATGCGACGATTGACGATCCACTGTTTTAAAGATTGGTTGAACAGGTGTTGCCAGTTGTATGGTCCTCACTATGTGTATCGTAAGTTATTCAACAGGGCATAGAATATACATGGTTAGAAAATATACGCCAAAGTCAGCGCCTCTATGCGGAAAATCTCTGAACTAAAAATTGATGTGGACCATACAAAGTGAGGTCCCACTTTTTTTTGTAAAAAAACAGTGTTTGCTATCAGTACATGTCTACGAAAAAGTCTTACATTGATTGACTAAGTGAGGTCCGTATACTGGACCTCACTTTGTACAGGACCTCACTTCAACCGCAGTTTCTTTTGATATGTGGCTCACTTCATACGCTGGGAGTAAATATATATATATATATATATGATGTATTTTTTAATAGACAAATTAATATTGTATATTGTAGATATGTATAGTAAAAAAATGTAATTGTTTTTTTCACGCCCAGGGCCTATATGGCCTGTTGAACAAAATAAATAATAATAATATGTGTAGTGTAGTGGTCCAAATTATATGCTTCTACCATTAAATGCACAATAATTCTTATAATATTTGCACGAATCTGCCGCATATAGGTACATGTGAAGATACCTTAACAAATGGTACTTAACATAACTAAAAAGTTAAAAATATTTCTTAAAAAATATTTTTACGCTCTTTTTAATGGCCGTATTAACTATTTGAAGAATTAATACATACAGGGTGATATAATAAAAAAAACATTTATTTTTACATAAAAACCAGGCAAAACACAACTTTTGGTAAACCGATTCTTCCGGTTCAAAACCTCGATCTTATACATCAAAAAAAGAACCTATATATCAAATTTGGTGGAAATCTGAAGTCCCGTTAAAACGTTATCGTGCTATTAGCACATATCTATAGTCGCCATTTTGAATCCCCGTCATTTTTATAAAAGGCAAAACCTGAGATGGCCTCGTATCTAAATTTGAACTTTTGTATGAGTAGTATATGTGTTCCAAATTATATACTTTTATCATTAAGTGCACAATTCTTATATTATTTGCACGAATCTGCCGCACTACGAAGCAGAGGAAGGCCCCAAATTAGATGGGCGGATGATATCAACAAGCACGAGGGCTCTAGATAAATAGGTAACTGTAGTGACAGACAGAGAAGAATGGAAAAGGATTGCGAAGGCCGATGTCCAAAGACGGGCCGAAGAAGGCTAATTTGATAGGTAGATAGCTCCCCACTCCTCAACCTATTCAGTTTGGAGACTTTAACCCTTTCGCCACTGAATTCATTTTTACATGTAAGAGACTGAAAATATTCAGTTTTATAATCAAAATTATTAATTTAGACACAATATGTATATAATTAGTCGTAAAATTCTCATTTGTCCGTTATAGGGAGGTGCGAAATTCTGGCCCCAACAGTAGTTTTGATTTAGATTTTAAGGTCCCATCAGTAATAAAAAGAGCAATTACAAAAGAAACCTTTATTAAGAAATAAGGTATAAATGAAATTCGAGGGTTTAGTGTCAAACAACGTTAACTACATTTTTTGTGAAATTGAGATATATCTATAATCGGGTTCCCCGTTTTTGACTTCATTTAGTAACAAAAAGCTCTATCTCTATCTGAAGCAGATTACAAAATGCATTAAACGTTAACTACCAATTGTGAAAAAATTGTTCATGTCAAAAACATCTAAGAGGTGATAACGTTATTTCATAGTGAATTTCGTGATAAATCAAAAACAGTTATCGACTGTTAACGTTTATTGACACTAATATTTTAAGCTGTAATTGTAGACAGCGTTATTATTATAATTCGTATTTGTTTGAAAAAAGTCATTTTGATACTGGATAGCTAAATACATTTGTTTATTTTCGATATTGTTCGATTCTACCATCTGATTACTCATTACATGATTACAATAATCTGAGTACTCAATACATTTTTTAGTTTTGCCGAAGTTAAAAGAAAACATATTTATGTTATTTTCTTTGCCGGTTACGTATATATTTGTCGAAATTATTTAATATTTTGATTTTGTCAGTGTTTAACAGAAAAATGTCCAGTCGTAGCACAAAACTTTGTATGACACGAAGCACTAGCGGGTCGTGGATCTTCTGAGGTAGCCTCTTGCCTTACAAATACAATGAAAAGTGAAGTTACTGGGAAAGACTTCGCTTTTATATCTGAAACTTGTTCGGGCCAAAATAGAAATTCAATTGTTTCCGCAATGTTTCTGTTTACTGTTGAAACACTAAATATTTCAAAAATCGACCAGTTATTTTTTGGGCCCGGTCATTCTCAAATGGAATGTGATATGGTCCATGCCCACATCGAAAACGCGAGTAAAGGCTTGGAAATTTATGATCCATCGGGATGGTATATGTACAGTGATTAAAATGGCTTTGAAGAAATCAAAATACGAAGTAGCTGAAATAGATCAGGAAGACATTTTGGATTTTAAAGAACTTCAAATTCAAATGATTAAAAATAAAAAACTGACATGGAAGGAAATGTCAAATGGTTGAACATAGTTTGGCTACAATATGCATATTATAAAAGAAGACACTGCACACAGTTATTCACAACTTTACAAAATTTAAAATACAGAGGAGGCAACTTCGAACATTTTCAATTAACACACTTGTGCCAAGAAGAAAATACGACAAGCCGTTAACGATTTATAATAAAAAGTTAAAAGGTTTAGTAGAACTCTGTGAGCAAAAATTAAAGAACAATTTCTTTTACTAGAAGTGTCAAGGAAGTGTTTAAGTGTTCCTAGAATCTTCAAGGAAGGGGTGATGATCATAATGAAAATGTTTCAGAAGATGAAGACGTTTAAAGATAGTGTAAGTATTTAGACTTTTTTTATAAGTTTAATATTTATATGTTATTCTAAAATAAAGTTTTTTATTTAAATGCACTTATAACATTTTTAATAACACAGGCTTAGTGCTGCATTGGATATGCTGAAAATTTTAAAAGTATCAGCTAATTTAAATTAAAGTCAAACTAGATATCCTGAAAAAAGGGTAAATATCAGGTAAATTTTCGCAACATTTTAGGGAAATTACATTTTTACATTTTCACCCAGCAGTACTAACCCTGTAGTAAAACCATTATTGTCAGGTGCGAAGTTAACGGTACAAAAAATATATATCGGTAATATCAAAAAGCGTTATCAGGTCATTGTTAGAAAAAAATCTATTTTTTTCTCTGTAGAATAACAGTAACCTGTAATAATTTTTATAATATGTCAAAGAAACCATAATAAAACTATATAAATTTACAGATTTTTATTGTAATGTATTTTGCCTCCGTAATCACAAATTTGTTGGCCGATATTACGTTTCAAAACAGTTTTTTGCATTTTATGCCACTTTATGTTTTTGTAGTTAACGTTGTTTGATACTAAACCCTCGTGAATTTAATTCACGTATGACTGGAATGTAAAAAAACACTTTTTGCTCAACGGGACATTGCATCCAACACATAAAGTTTTTGTACGGCTTTCCTTCTTCTTTTGAGAACAACTAAAACATCTTTTACTGCTAGTTTGTTTTGGAAGGTGATCTTCAATATTTGTCATAATTTTTTGTTTTTTGTGTGCCTACCTGGGCGACCAGAGACTCTTATTTTAATTTTGTCTTTGTATCTCCCCAAACTTATCAACTGCTCAGCTACTAGTCTAAGAGCTGGGAGCGGATTTTGTGCGTGACAAGTAATATGGAAAAACTATACGGGGATATGTTGAATTAGTTGTGTGCATGACTTTCACCAACGGCCGGAAACCAGAGTTGGGGCCGAGGGTAGTTATAAGGGGTCAAAGTCCCGGAATTTATTATTTTTTTTATGACGCTCATGATCGAGATAGTGCACGAAAATTTGGGAATAAGTAGGTCATGACGTACCTAAGTAAAATCTCTAGTGGCTCAACGCTGCGTGGCCGACAAAGGGGTGGGGGTAGGGGTGAAAATAAAAAATATAAGGGGATTTTTGCGACGTTCGTGATTGAGATAGTGCACCAAAATTTGGGTATAAGTAGACCATGACATAGATAATTAAAATCCCCAGAGCCGGAAACCAGAATGGGGAAGGAAGGTAGTTTTAAGGGGTCAAATTTCCGTTTTTTATTATTTTTTTTTGTGACGCTCATGATCGAGATAGCGCGCCAAAATTTGGGAATAAGTAGGTCATGACGTAACTAAATAAAATCTCCAGGAGTGGAACGCTGCGTGGCCGAAAAAGGGGTGGGGCAGGGGTGAATATAAAGAAATGTAAGGGGTTTTTTGCGACGTTCGTGATTGAGATAGTGCACCAAAATTTGGGAATAAGTAGACCATGACATAACTAAATAATATCCCCAGAGGCGGAAACCAGAGTGGCGAACGAGGGTAGTTATAGGGGGTAAAAGTCGCGGTTTTTATTATTTTTTTTTGTGGCGCTCATGATGGAGCTAGTGCACCAAAATTTGGGAATAAGTAGGTTATGACGTAACTAAGTAAAATCTTCAGGGGCGGAACGCTGCTTTGGGTACAAAGGGGTGGTAGGCAGGGGTGAGTATAAAAATATATGGGGGTTTTTTTTGCCGTTAGTGATCGAGATAGTGCACCAAAATTTGGGAATAAGTAGATCATGACATTACTAAGTAAAATCTCCAGGGGCGGATCGCTGCGTGGTGGACAAATGTTGTGCCGGGTCACAAAAAAAATAATACACACTGCGACTTTGACCCTTTAAAAAGACCCTCATCCCCAACTCTGGTTTCCGGCTCTGGGGATTTTAATTAGGTAAGTCATGGTCTACTTATTCCCAAATTTTGGTGCACTATCTCAATCTAGCACGTCGCAAAAAACCCCTTGTATTTTTTATATTCACATCTACTCCCACCCCTTTGCCGGCCACGCAGCATTCCACCCCTAGAGATTGTACTTAGTTACCTCATGACCTACTTATTCCCAAATTTTGGTGCACTATATCGATCATGGGCGTCAGAAAAAAAAATAATAAAAACGGCGATTTTAACCCCTTATAACTACCCTCATGCCCAACTCTGGTTTCCGGCTCTGAGGATTTTACTTAGTTATGTCATGGTCTACTTATTCCCAAATTTTGGTGTACTCTCTCAATCAGGAACGTCGCAAAAAAACCCCTTATTTTTTTTGTATTCACCCCTGCCCCACCCCTTTGTCGGCCACGCAGCGTGCTACCCTTGGAGATTTTACTTCGTTACGTCATGATCTACTTATTCCCAAATTTTGGTGCACTCTCTCGATCATGAGCGTCACAAAAAAAAAATAATAAAAACGGAGATTTTGACCCCTTATAACTACCCTCAACACCAACTCTGGTTTCCGGCTCTGGGAATTTTACTTAGTAATGTCATGATCTACTTATTCCCAAATTTTGGTCCACTATCTCGTTCACGACCGTCGCAAAAAACCCTTTATAATTTTTATATTCACCCTTACCCCCACCCCTCTGTCGGCCACGCAGCGTTCCGCCCCTAGAGATTTTACTTAGTTACGTCATGACCTACTAATTCCCAAATTTTGGTGCACTATCTCGATCATGAGCGTCATAAAAAAAATAATAAAATCCGCGACTTTGACCCCTTATAACTACCCTCGGCCCCAACTCTGGTTTCCGACCGTTGGTGAAAGTCGTGTACACAACTAATTCAACATATCCCCGTATAGTTTTTCCATATTACTTATCACGCACAAAATCCGCTTCTATCTCTCCGACTATACAGGTACTAAATAATGAAGAAAAGGAACTTTCTCCTTTTTATTCTGAATTTTAGAAAACATGCTCCATGAATTGATTACAGATGACACTAACAATTTGTAGAAAACTTTACGCCACCAATTAGTAGATTTTCTGTCTAAATCATTTATTGCCATCTTTTGATCAGCCAAATTAACCCCTCCCATATATTTATTGTAAAATACTACAGCTTCAGGGCAATCAAAAGTACATTTTTCGCCTGTTTTAGTTTTCTTTCAATCTGTGATAGAGATGGTGAGTGGCAGTTTGATAAAAGTAAAACTTCTTTAGTGTCCTGCCATCTAACGGCCATTACGCCTTTATCATTTACCAATGAATCAGATACAACATGCGTGTTTACATTGGGACTCACATCAGTAGCTTCGCCACTCCCGTTATTACCGTTTTATTTCATTAATGGAATGACATTCGTCATCGCTGCTTATATCTGCTTCTTCAGTACTGCTGTTACCTTCTTCCTCTTCGTTGCTCATTTGGATTCCTCCTTCACTTTCATCTTCGCTGTCTCCAGGAATAGAGTCGGACTCATCAGATGCTGAAAGTGGTTCCTCTTCTGAGTCAGTTATATTATTTACAGCTTCTTCTAACTCTTTTGCACTAAGATTCCGGTTTCGTCGCACGTCTGAAAGAGAAAACGTTTATTACTATAAAATTACGATAGGGAACAAACGATCCCACTAGAATATTGTTTGCTAAAACACCTTATATTTTAATAACTATTAATTTTATTTTACTTACTTGAAATAGTATAAACGTCTGCACGCTTTATTCCTTTATTTTAATTGAAATAAGTAACGGATTCTTGCAATTTTATAAATAATAACTCAGACACCAGTGTTGCCGATTGTCGACGGTAGACTATCAATTACTGAAATATTTCATTTTTACGTCAAAGCGGATATATTTATAGCCATCAATAAACCTGAACTAGCGGCCGGGAACTATAGTTCCCCGCAGTGGCGAAAGGGTTAGTGCAGACACACTGTAAAATACGTATATTACTTGAGAAAGGTCCTCTGCCAAAACCGGTGTCGTGGTATAAACTTATAATAAATTTTGTGCAAGTATTAAAAATGAAAGTGTTTCAGTGAGTTACTGTTGGATAGATATTTAAAGTTTTTAACTTACCACTTATATCTCGTGTTAGGAATTTGTAAGCTATACCAATAAATGGAAGGCCAATGGGACCTGGTGTTTTGTAAGAGTACCAGTACAAACGCCTATTTTGCCATAAAAATTGTAAATACCATATTAAAATAACAACTCCACATAGTACAAGTAAGTACATACTGATAATATTTTGTAAGCTTTTTTCTACAAATTGGATTGAAATTTTTTAGGTTTTCCCGTAGTTTCAGTTAATACGATGGAAAAATCTAAAAAAGTAAACAGAAATATAAATATGTATATTTGAACGTGGGCCCGGATAGCTTAGGCGGCAGCATGTCTGACTTCCTCGTAGGTAGGCCGGGGTTCGAAACGCAGCACCGACGAGAATATTTAGACATTTTTAAAATGTTTATAGGTACCAGGTCGACTCAGCCTGAATAAAATGAGTACCTTGGGTTAAACCAGAGGTAATAAGAGGCGGTTGAAACGTAACACTGGCCCGGTGACACGCCAGATAATCTCATAAGAAACCAGATTGACTATATTTTAATAAATAAAAGATTCAAAAACTCAATAACATCAGTGAAAACCTACCCTGGTGCAGATATTAAGTCAGACCATAACCCACTAGTCGGTAAGTTTCGTCTGAAATTTAAAAAAATCCACAAACCTAATCCTATAAGATACGATCTCAAACAACTAAGAGATGATGACATAAAGCAAGAAGTACGGGAATATCTGAAGAACAACATATCTAAGTCAGAAGTAGTTAATAATGTTGACACAGAAATAAACCACTTAGAAAACATTGGGAAGGAAATATTAGACCAATACCTGTGACCGAAAAAGACAGAAAAGAAAAACCATGGATGACCGACGGTATATTACAGATGATGGACAGAAGAAGAGAATCCAAGCGGAAAGACTACGTTGCATATCAATTTCCAGACAAAGAGATGAAAAAAGCTGCCAGAGAAGCTAAAAACAGAAATTTGTAAGAACAGTGTGAAGAAATCGAGATATTGGAACGTAAACACGATTCCTTCAACCTCCACAAAAAGATCAAAGAAGCAGCAGGCATCTATAAATCAAAAAGGCCGGGACACTTAACAGATGCTCAAGGAAATCCAATAGTTGATATTGAAGAAACAAAAACAACATGAATGAGCTATGTGACAACAACATTTGAAGACGATAGGAATGTCACCATCACACAAAATAAAAATGACGATACCGGACCACCTATTCTCGAAGCGGAAGTAGAAGCTGCTATAAACAACATTAAAGAGGGAAAAGCCGCAGGACCAGACGAGTTCTACTCAGAATTTTTTTAAATTATGACTGTTATTATTATATTTCAACGTTTGGTTTGATTTACCACATTTAGGAATTAAGAAAGTGAAAAAAAGAGAAGTATATTAAAGTGTGTAAAAATATTTAATTTCCTTAGCTAAGCGCTTTCGACATAAATATGTGTCATCATCAGAGCTAATGCTACAATATAAAGTTAAACTAATGAGTAAAAAGATGTCTAAATACAAAGTTTTTTAACTTACGTCAAAGTATATAAAAAAGTACCGGCTGCTTCGGGTTGTAGGTGTTCGCATTACGAACATTGGTCTGCTGTGCAACTCCGGATGATGAAATATTATTTTTCTTTGATTACTTGATTTTAATTAAAATAATAAAACAGTAAGAACAACCACTTAGACGTTACAAACATATAAATTTTGGTCATGGTACGGTATCACCGAACCATTTTTAAGTGATGCAAGCAGTTGACTGACAGTGATTGATTAGACGTTGGATTTTAAATGTTTCATCTGTCCGGTGTTGACATCTGACAGCTGACGTTACAAATGAAAATTATTGAAAAATTTTTTTAAAAGGATAATTGAATAATTCATGTAAAGAAAATGTACGTTAGATGTCTGTACAATTACAATAATAATTTAATTGTCTAAAAGTATCTATTAAACAGATGACTTAGTGGCTTAAGACATAATATATACACTGTGTCATGACAAAAGGAAGAAGATAGTTGTATATTTTGTCTTTACTACCTTTAGCGTTGTCTTAGATGAATGATGTCTTAGATCTTCATCTAAGACAGCCCTAAAGGTAGTAAAGACAAAATATACAACTATCTTCTTCCTTTTGTCATGACACAGTGTATATATAAATATATATGACTTAAGCCACTAAGTCATCTGTTTAATAGATACTTTTAGACAATTAAATTATTATTGTAATTGTACAGACATCTAAGGTACATTTTCTTTACATCAATTTTTCAATTATCCTTTTAAAATAATTTTTCAATAATTTTCATTTGTAACGTCAGCTGTCAGATGTCAACACCGGACAGATGAAACATTTAAAATTAAACGTCTAATCAATCACTGTCAGTCAACTGCTCGCATCACTTAAAAATGGTTCGCTGATACCGTACCATGACCAAAATATATATGTTTGTAACGTCTAAGTGGTTGTTCTTACTGTTTTATTATTTTAATTAAAATCAAGTAATCAAAGAAAAATAATACACTCTGGACCAAAATTAACCGGCCACCTTAAAAATGGATCATTTTTGATGTCTTATATCTCGTAAACCTGTTGTCCGATTTAAGTGATTTTTTCAGTATGGTATAGCCTTATTCCTTGAAAATAGCGTTATAATAATATTGTTGCTAAACAGGTAAATTTTCATTGTATACCGGGTCTACTAATTAAACTGTGTTTTTTTTCTTAAAGTTTGCATCACCCTGTGAAATATTCTAGCATTTATAAAATATTGAAATTAAAACCTAACTATAGCCTCATGTCTTCTCAACATTCTGTTTTTTGATTCCTTCGCTTATGTTGGCTAATAAAAAAGTTAGGTAGTTTCCCAAGTAGCAATTTTTCGACGCATTGGTTGTCAGTACAAACAAATATATAACAGTACAAACAGTATATAACGTTACCCGAGAGCATTTTCAGTTGTTTCGGCCAACGTCCCCTACCCCGACTGACATTACGATGTTACAACGTTAAGTAATAACTTTAATTATACGGGCAACTTTTTTATTACCATTGTGACAACTACATATCACAGTTCAGTTTTTTCAACAATCGCAACGACTTAAAAACGTTATAATGGTAAACTAATTTACGCCCTGGCCGATTTGGGTTTTCTGGCCGACTCTGTAGTTGTCTGTCACGACCCTAGGTGTTGTTCTAGGTGTGTGACACGTTTGCGGCAACTTCAGAAGGAGAAAAAGAATTTACTTTATACCCTTATTTTTTTTCTTATGGGAATATATTTTATTTTGCTGGAAATTTTCGATTTATTTAACAACCTGTTTATTTGTTTTTTTAATAGCTGGTTTCCATTCCATTGTTCATTGTTTTACCAGTAGATTTGATAACCGTAACCTTTGTATCAGCTTTGATAGACAGGGGTGCCAGGTCAGTTTTTACTCTTTCAGCAGTTTTGCTTTCACAAAATCAGTAGATTCTTTTTAGGCCATGTAAATACAGTATATACAGTAGTAATATGCATATCCGTCCTAAATGTCCCAAGAAGAATTCCAAAAATTGGAAACCTAATTATTCCAAACCACCAACTACTGGTAATTACCATTTTTTAGCTAAAATCTACTAAATCACAAACTAAAATATACTTAAGGATTTTTGGGATATATTTGGGATTTTTTATAATGAAAACAACAGCTAACTTAAGGTGATAGGTGCAAAATGTCGCCTGTTAAAATGTTCAATGTAGTTTAAATGTTTTCACTTTTTGCGAATCCTGAGAACACTAATAAGTATTTTTGAAAAATTTAAACGCAGAAAGAAAAATTACGTTATTACCGAGAACAAAAAGTCCCTGAAAACTTCTATAATGTTCATTTTAATAAGTTACAGGGGTGAAAAAAAGAAAAAAATTAGTGTGACTTTTAATTCCAAATAACTCATTTAAAAGAAACGTTTTGGTTTTTTTTAAATAATGCATTCTTTCATTCTGCGTTTAAATTTTTCAAAAATACTTATTATAGTTTCCTCATGATTCGAAAAAAAATGAATAGGTACATTTAACAACTAGCATATTTTGCCATCCACTGATTTTAACATCTGCATGTCTGGATCAAATTCTTCAAACAATTGTTTGGCATTTTACATTAGAAACACGTAAACACAACATTTTTTGTTTTGCAAAGTTACATATATGCTTAGATATTTTAGTTTTCCATCGTTAGCTTCTAATAGGCTCACCGAATGCCAGAACTCTTCAATAACACCTGAAATACTGCTTGCATTGTTACTTGAAATCTGCAAGTTTGTTACACGAGAATCCACATTTCCAGTTTCATTTCTCTGTAATATTAATCATCTACGTCCTGAATCTTATTTTCGGTAATGACATTGGGAAATTGTAACAAAATGTCTGAAAATTAATTTAGAAATGGGGTAAATACTATTAAAAACAAATTTTATTTTAGTCATAACAATATGTTGAAATATAATAAAAATCTACTAAAAAATATTACCTACTAGAATTTTTTAAAAAATATCAAAAATCTACCAAAAAAGTAGAAATCTACTAAATGTGGCAACACTGTTAAGGAGCTACACTTTGCTGCACTTTTGACACTGGTCACATGACCTCTGTCACCCAATAAGAGGGTGCGTTCTAAAAAGGTTGGGATAGTCGGCGCGGCCGGGTTTGGTTGGCGATTGGACTTCTAAGTTGTCTTATCCGTCTATGGTTGGTAATAAGGTATTTTTTTAGTAATACTGGTAATATTGTTTAATGCGCCATTTTAGTTTTACTTGAGACTTTTGGGATGTAAAGAAAATGAAAACACAGAATATAAAAATGCAGGCATTTTCTGATACCTTTAAAGGCACCATCAATACATTAAATTTATACAGAACATCTTTAACATAAATTTTGACCTTTATTTTAAAATTTAATTTTTTTAAATTTGCATATTTCTTGTCAAAAATAGGAATTTTGTCATAAAAAAGGAGCGCGCGTGTTTTTTAAAGGTGAAATATCCATATTTGACGGTAATCTGAGATACGTTTATAAATTTCACATCAGGTAATAAGTCCTTTTTGTATTTATATAAATTTAAATACCTAATACGATGTCAAAATAGTTTACTTTTTGGTTTTCGCATTCACCATACAGGTGTTAAAAATATAGGTAAAAAAACACAACAGTCTGATTCCTTGAGCAACTATTGCACCCGCAGGTGCTTTTTATAGTCGCTTCAGTTGTCTTATGCAACGCTTACGAAACGATGTTGCTTAAACATAGGAGGTTGTCTAGGCAACGTCAAGACAACTCAAAAATCGTCCACCAAATTAGTGCAGAATAGGGTCGTCTTCTAGGCAATAACAACGTTGTAACAGAACGTTGCCACGCGGTAGACAACGTTGTCGCGTCCACAAATTGCTACTTGGGTTAACAACTAGCCATGTTTTTCATCAATACAGATGATTTAACTCACCACCAAAATTAACCCCACTACCTTTATTATTGTTTTTTTTTTTACATTACCTGTGACAGTTTGTGTCCTAAATTTGTGTCATCGAAAGATTTTTGACATACGTTTTAAGACATTGTTGCAAAATCTGTTTCCGTGTTAACAAAAATTCTTGAACAATCCCTGTAATTTTATATAATTGTTAGCGAATATTGTTTAAGTTGAAATTTTAGTGATTTTTTATTGTTTGTGATTTGAAAAATGCCACTCGTTCCAACTGATGCTGCTAGGGCAGTGGCTTTAGTTGATGCTGGTTACAGTCAACGTCATATCGCTCGTACATTCGATGTACCCAGAACTACGGTACAAGATGCCATTAGACGATTTCGGGAGACAGGATCATACAACCGCAGGCCACGTCAAGGCCGACAACGATGCACTTCAGTTCGAGATGACCGCTTCATTGTCACCAAAGTATTGAGAATTTGCTTTTGCACATCTTCTGAAGCTCGCAGGTCTCTTCTTGAGGTGAGAAACGTTAGTGTGAGTAGACAAACGATTAAAACAAGACTGTCAGAAATAAACTTTCCGTCCAGCTCGCGCACCACCACTGCTCCCTTGTTGTGTTCGGTAGAGGCAGTGTGAATGCTCAAGTATACGTGCAAGAAGTTCTCCAAGACCATGTTATGCCTTTTGCACCATTCATTGGTGATAACTCCAGACTAATGCATGACAATGCACGTTGCCATACAGCCAGATCTACCCGTGAGTACCTTAATGAGGTCGGGATTCAAGTTTTACCATGGCCAGCACACAGTCCCGATCTTAACCCAATTGAGCATATCTAGGACAACCTCAAAAGACGAGTAAGAGCGAGAGTACCAGCCCCTGCATCATTTGAAGAGCTTAAGACAGCTGCGGTAGAGGAGTGGCACAATATCCCCCAATCTGATATCCGGGATATCATGAATGGATTGCCAAACCGGCTCCAAGAAGTCCTAAGGGCTAGAGGCGGCAACACCCGTTATTGATACCCAATTTTTTTTTTCAATTAAACTTTGATTTCCAAAATATTGTTAATTTGAAATTTTTCTAAAATTTTGTTCATTAGATTTTTGCTGTAACAAACAATTTTTTTTCAAAAAGATTATTTTTTCTCTCCCGCGGAGGTAGTTTTTACCGTATCGTTCATAAAATGTGGTCGAAGGTTAACAATTTCTGCAAATTAAAAGAAATACAAGGTGGGCGGTTAATTTTGTCGGTGAGTTTATTTATTACTTTAAAACCGGTTGAGACATGCACATGAAATTTGGTGGGTTTTAAGACGAAGTTATTACACATTTTTTGGCATACAGTTTAGCATTTAATATTCATCATTGGCGCGCATACGGGTATTATGATTGCTCATATTCTCCGTATGTGCGCCAATGGTGACTATTAAATTCTTAATTGTATGTCAAAAAATATGCAATAACTACGTCATAAAACTCACCAAATTGTATTTGCGTATCTCCACCGGTTTTAAAGCAATAAATAAATCGTCAGTTTGTCAGAAAATTTTCAACACCCCCTATCTCAGAAAGTTTATAAAACAAACTGCCATTATTTTTTCATGCAGAATTACCCTTAAACTTTGACAAATTTTTTTAAACACAGCCTGTATTGATAAAACACATGTCTAGTTGTTAAAACATATAACTTTTTTATTATCCAACACAAGCGAATCAATAAAAAAACAAAATGTTGAGAAAGCATGAGGCTATAGTAAAGTTTTAATTTCAGTATCCTACAAATGCTACAATATTCCACAGGGTGATGCAAACTTTAAGAAAAAAACATAGTTTGATTCGTACAGCCGGTATACAACGAAAATTTACCTGTTTACCAACAAAATTGCTACAGCTATGTTATGCTACAGCTATGTTATGCTACAGCTATGTATGTGTATTGCTACAGCTAAGGCTATAACATATTAAAAAAAATCACTTAAATCGGACAACAGGTATAGGAGATATAAGACATCAAAAATGACCCATTTTTAAGATGGCCGGTTAATTTTGGTCCAGAGTGTATTTCATCATCCGGAGTTGCACAGCAGAATAATGTTCGTAATGCAAACACCTACAACCCGAAGTAGCCGGTACTTTTTTAAATACTTTGACGTAAGTTAAAAAACTTTGTATTTAGACATCTTTTTACTCATGAGTTTAACTTTTTATTGTAGCATTAGCTCTGATGATGACACATATGTCGAAAGCGCTTAGCTAAGGAAATTAAATATTTTTACATACTTTAATATACTTCTCTTTTTTTCACTTTCTTCATTCATTCAAGTGTGTACAAAACTTATCAGTCTTGCCGTCTCACTTCCAACATGTGGACAAGTCATATCTACATCTCAGATGTTACCTAGGGCAAATTAGAAAATATTTTAAACATCCAGGCTTAAGGTAGCATTTTAAACCAATATTTCCTTGACGGACTACTTTTACTGGGCTTTGACCCACATATTTTTTTATAATACTATCTTGGTGGTTAGCATGTACATTGCACGTAAGCACTGATGATGACTGGTAAACCAGTCGAAAACTAGTTATGTGATTTTGATGTGGCCCTTTTGAGGGTTTTTTAAATATACCTTTTATACAGGATTTTACTGTTTTTTTTTATCAGTCTTTGAACTATTTAGGAATTTACAGCGTTAGGAAAAATTAATAGTTAATATGTTAAGAGCGAAAAGTGATACATTATTGCTTGAGAGTAATAGTTACCGCGCGACGTGTAGCGGAGCGCGGTAATTACTCGAAAGCAATAATGCCACTTTTTGCTTGTAATGCATACAAAATTTTTTCTACAATCACTTAATAAAATAAAAACTTTTTTTAAATCATTATTAACTTTATGAGTTTGAATATTCAATTTGTTTGTATTGTATGGATCTATGGTTGATACGGACGACGAGCGTTTATGAGTATGAATGTTCAATCTGTTTGTATTGTATGGTGGTATCTTTTCTACGGACGATGCGCGTTTTTCAAACGTTAACGCGCTAGTGCGATAAAGTAACGATATTTAGTAAACCTCAAATTTTCATTGCCATTGTCAAGCTAAAAAGTCTTCTGTTTCAAGTGATTGTAGAAAAAATAATATATACTACTCCAGGCAAATAATGAAAAAAGATGTGTAAGTGACGTTGAATAATCCAGGTAACTCACAACCTTTTTAATTATTTTAAATCTATAGGAAGAAAATAAGGGAAGGCCAATGGGACCTAAAATGATATAAAGGATAAGCTTATGAAATCAAAAAATCTTACAAGAAGTTCAAAGATCAAAATCAATAAATCCATCGTCAGACCTGTACTTAAATTTGGATGCGAAACGGTGACCATTAGGCTATTGATTATATTCAAAATAAGATAGCTAAAAGGAACTAAAACGTTAACGGGTTTTATTATTTCATATGGTCAATGGACATCTATATATGAAAAAACCGCGGAGAGCTACCAATTAAAGGGGCGCGTTTTTGAGAAATGTGTGAATTAGTTCCTTGGCTCAGGTTCCATTAGGGTGAGTTCTATGCACTTTTGGTACAAACATACCTACATAAAAATTGTTCCTGGTTAAATTTCCTATCTAAACATCACTTCTTAAAGTCAATGACACTTTTTTTTACAAAAATATATTCAAAAGAAAAATCACAAAGAAACCCAAAAGAAATAAATTTTGTTTTTTGTCCCATAACTTTTGTCCACGAGGATATAGGTATATACATTGCGTTACAGAAAAAAAACCTACATATCTCTTCTTTAAAATATTGTTCAGTAGAGGTAATTAGGATTTATAGTTTTCGAAACATGATTTTTCAAAGTTCGCTACTCACAGCAATTTTGGGCAATTTTCCTTGTTATTTCGCAAATATTGTTCTGTAACTTTTTTCTACGTAACTTTAGGTATATCCAATGGTACACGTAATAGAAATAGAAATCAATTAGCTTTAAAATGGTCTAATGTATAATGTTGTACGAGTTTTTTTTAAGAGATTATGGTTTTTCAAATTTTTATACTTTTAACGATTTTTTATAATATAATATAAAAATAAAATTATATTATTATATGATATATTATATATTATATAATATTATATTATATATAGTATATACAATATAATATTATATTATATATTATTTAATACCTGATATAAAAAAACATTATTTTTTTTTATTTTTTACGATTATTTTTGAAATTTCTCGTTATAACTTTTTTTCTTCTACATTTAGGTATACAGTGCTAGTCAAAAGTCCGTACCCCCCTCGTATCTTTTGAACGATTATACCTATAATAGTGAAATTTGGAGGGAGGAAATAAACGGACGTAAGCTTCTTAACTGGTCATGACAGGTGACGTAATAGTGACAGATGACGTTACACTGTGACCGATTATTTTAAATGGGACCTTATGGCAAGTGATACCTCGTTTGAAAGTTATTCAAAATATCTATTCAGTCATGCTAATTTTGTTTGAGTTTAAGCTAATTTTGATAAATAAATGAAATAAATATAAAATTGTAGTTTCGCATTTAATTAACAAAAATTCAGAATTCCGCATATAATTACTTGTCAAAAAGCTTGACGTTAACGTAAAAACTACTAGAGAATTGAAAACGTCAACCTTTTTGAAAAAAAAAAACCATAGGCGGACATTTGAATTTTATTAATTAAATGCGAAACTAAAATATTAAATTTATGGAAGTACAAAACTCAAAGAGGTACCACAAAAAATGTATATTAATAAAAGGTCATAAAAGGACGCGTCTCGGCTCTTCACGAGCCATCATCAGCTTTAAAATACAGGAGCAAAGACGAAAACTGTCCTACAATATAAAATGGAAATTTTAAGCATGTGGTGATAACGCCCACCTCAGCAAAAGAACTTACCAGACCAAGAAGGAGGAAGAATCTAATAGATTACATTATTTAAGGTTCTATAGGCTTCATTATTTAAAGTTTTAAGTACTGTATTAGACGTTAAGTTATATATGAATATAAAAATTTATTAGAAAGATTTTTATGACTTCCACGTTGGGAGGAACCATCTTGCGAACAGATCAGGTGCAAGGAACTTTTCGGTGAAATGTCAAATTACTGTCAAAGATGACCGATGACATCAAGGATGTCTCAAGATTAGTACTCAAGGATGAATTTGTCGTTACGTGGTAAATTTTGTAATTAGAAGACCCCACAGACTAGGAAAAGAAAAAAGAAGAAGATTAAACGTCAGATTCAAATTTGTAAGGTGAATGAACGGAGGAAAAATAAATATGAAAATATTAAATGTGTACGGTATTAAAACGACGAGGAAATGCTTAAAAACAATGAAGAATAGCAATAACCGATAATATTGATAAGTAATTACTGAGGTGGACAAGACCACTCAAAGTTCAAAAAGAAGTAGGACAGTTTAAGAAAAAAGAAAAAGATTCAATCAGGACAAAACATATTAAGGTAGCTCCATACAAAATACATCAAAAAGTCAAGTATCACAGTCGAGTTATGTCAATGTAACATATAAATTAGATAAATCACAGTTTTTTCAGTTTCAATGAAAAGTTAAACAAAACCGTACCAACACCTAGCTCACTCAGAAGTATTTAAAGTAGTAGAGTGTATAAACTCAGTGTATAAAGTTATTAGGGTAGATTATTGCTGTTACCACGGTTCTGCTGCAAGATGTTATAATAATAATGAAGACCTACAATGATAACAGTGACAAAATTATTATTAAAAATTAAAAGGTATATTTGAATGTGTTACTTGGCAGTGACATCATAAGAAGTATGTAAAATTATTTTTTTTTTCTTTTTTGGCTTGGACTATGGTCAGTCAGCCAGTCTCAATCAAAAGTAAATGTATTAAAGATATTGCCAATTAGTGAAACTTGGTTATTATAATATTATTACAATTTTTTACTTCTTATTTACCTACTCATTACAGCTAATGTACATACTATGTTAATAAATATAAATATATTATATTACTTAATGTTTATCAAGAACACATAGTGTATACATTTTACAAATAAAAATATTAATCTTAATATTAAAATAAATGCATTATTTTTTGTATTTTATTTTAGTTTTTTTTTGTTTTGTTTTTTGTTCTGTTTTTTTTTGTCACTACGATAGGATGTCAACCCGGTTCATCCCCGCGGAGGATTAAATCCTCTTAGTGATTTTTTCTTTAATATTTTTTTTTAATTATTAATTTTTTTTTATTCTTTTTTGTTTCATGTTTTTATTTTTTTTTTAATCAATTTTTTTTAAATTTTTTTTTCTTTTTATTTTTTTTTATATTTATTTAAACATATTTTACAAATACTTATAAGTAATTACAATAATATTTTACTATCCAACAAGAAAGATACCAAACAGTCAAAAATTTTCTTTTTATTCAGTGACAGAATAAAGAGAATATTTACAGGGAGTGGGATGTTCTGGTCTATAATTCTTTTAATTAGGTGATTGGTTAGGTGTTTATGCTTTTTGCATTCAAAAAATATGTGGTTCAAGTCACTTTTAACCTCACATTCTTGACAAATATTCGAATCTAATATGTTTATTTTAAATAAATGTGCAGGATAACATGCATGTCCAAATCTAATTCTACTTATAGTGGATATGTATTTGCGAGGGAGGGTGAAATTCTTATACCAAGGTTTTTCTGGAATAATCGGTTGTATCAAACTGTATTGTGTTGTTGAAATGTTACAGTACCTTTCCCAGTGTGTTTTCCAGCTCTTCATCTGTTCAGTTCTTAAACAAGCAAAAGCATCTAGAATGCAGGGCTGATATTTGGTTACTGTTCCATGGATGAGGGAATTTTTAGCTAATTGGTCTACATGCTCATTATGTGTAAGTCCTGAATGTGCTTTGATCCACATAAGTTTTATTTTTGGGGTGTGTTTATTAATTTCAAATAAGATTTTTTTAATTAAAAAAATGTATGGATTAGAAGTACTACAAGGTAGGTGAGGTGTTTGAATAGCAGTAAGCACAGATAATGAATCAGATAAAATTACTGCGGAATTATAGGATGCCAACTTGAAATAAATTAAAGCCTCATATACCGCCGCAGCCTCGGCAGTAAAAATGGAGAAATTTGAGGGCAGTTTAAACATTTTTTCTATAAATTTATCTGGAATATAAAAGGCACAACCAGTACCATTTGAACTTTTGGATGCATCTGTATAAATACAAACAGATTTTGACCAATTTGTAAGGTAGTTGTTTAAAACAATACTGTTTAATAAAGAGTGCTCATGATAACTGGGTTGTATAATATCTACTTGATTTAGTAACTCAAAGAAATCTTCGAAATCTACCACTTTATTTGCAACTGCAAGTTCAGTATTATTATCCGCAGTGTTTCGAAATGCGTCACATAACGGTGGCGAATTTTTGTGAGCCCAATATTTATTTGTTAAATCAAAATAATTTAAAGTACTAATTTCTTTATATAAACAAGTGTTGTAACATCGGATCTTAAGAAGAAATTTTTGACTGAGATATTCCCTTCTGAATTTAGTCGGCGGTTCCATTGTTTCAACATAGAGTGGTTCAATAGGGGTAGATCTCATAGCACCTATGCAACAGCGCAATACTGTGTTTAGAAAAACATCTATGCGACCTAAAATATTTTTACTAGCCGATCCATACAGTACTGAGCCATAATCTATAATAGATCTGATATATGAACGATAAAATAAAAGACATGTTTCAACATCTGCACCCCACCAAGTTTTTGCAATTGATTTAAGAAAATTTAGTGCTTTACTGCATCTATCAAGCATAAAATCAACGTGCAGTTTCCAGGTCAATTCGGTATCCAGAATCATACCCAGATATTTTACTGATTTACAAACAGGAAAGTAATCATCATTTAATTGTATTTGTTCTCTTTGAGGTACATTGTGTCTAGTGAATATACAAATGTTAGACTTGTTGTTTGCTAACTCAAAACCATTTTTTTTAACTACTCACGGCAATGTTCATGGATATTTTCCAATGTGTTTAAGCCATCATTATATTTTTTAGATTCAGTATAAATACAAAAGTCATCAGCATATTGTATTATATTAAACGAAATATTGTCGATACTAATATTACGAAAATCAGCTGTGTAAAGATTAAATAGAAAAGGACTTAAAACTGACCCCTGTGGGAGACCTGAGCTATTAAAACGTGGTCCAATGAGTTTATTATTTTCAACCCTGATATATATTTTCCTGTTTTTGTAGAAATTGACAATATTTTGAGCTAGAAGAGAAGGTATTTCGAATCGATGAATCATTTTGTCTTTTAGCATATCTAAATTAACACAGTCATATGCACCTTCAATATCCAAACATAACATTGGTACATATGTATTTCGAGAATATGCATTTTGAATATGAGTTACAATAGTAGCGAGGGCATCCATAGTACCACATCCTTGTCTGTAGCCGTACTGAGAATTTGGAAATAGTTTTTTCTCATTTATCCACCATTCAAGTCTTACTTTCAGTATCCTTTCTAAAACTTTGAGAATACAAGACATAAGTGAAATTGGTCTGTATGATTGTGCCAGATTCGGATCTTTGTTTGGTTTTAAAATTGGAATGACAATGACTTCTTTAAATTCTTCCGTACCTGCATATAGGACTTCATTAAATATTTCCAATAAAAGGTCTTTAGCGATTGCAGGAAGCATATTAATCATAGGGTACTTAATATGGTCATAGCCTGGACTTGTGCTAGGACGATTATTTAAGGTATAACTTAGTTCAGTTAGTCTAATAGGTTGAAATAAAAAATGATTTTTGTCAGTATCGATTTTCTTAGATTCATTAGGCATAGATGTTGCTGTTGGTGGGGCTATTTTGTCAAAAAACTCTTCTATCCAATCATCCTCAAAAGATTTTGATTTTGTTGGTGATTTTCTGTATAACTTCCTAGCTTGAGTCCAGAGTACTGATGATGGAATTGATTTATTGAGAGAAGAAACTAAATTTACCCAGTGGCGGCTCGTATAACTTTAGGAAGGTAGTGCCAGAATCCGGGCAGCTGAATATAAGCAACCTAATTTCCGGGCAGAAAATATAAATAAAAAAAAATAGGCGCAGATATTTTTATCTTATATCTATATATTTACTATTTTTTGGACGCCAAAAAATTTACCAAAATTTATCAAAACAGTTCCGTAAATTAAGTAATTAGCAATAAAATAAATTCAACTTACCACCAGTATTTACTGCTGATGTACTTTTTTTTTGTTTTTTTCATCACTAGGTGGGGAATCTGCAAACAGACGTCTGAGGTAAACATTTCCAAGAGTGCTGGGTTCCTGAGCTGAAACCTCATCAGTGTCACGTCGACCAGTTTGGCCCTAAATCGGACCTCCCTGCCCTCCGTAACTCCGATGTAGCCGGGACCAGCTAAACCCCACCCCTCTCATACTAGGGCATCAGGGTGGAATCGCCCGTTAGGGCATGACTTCTCCCCGATGTCCTTCTTTTGCCCGATTCTCAGTCGCTCGTCATCACGCATCAGCTTCCGTCTCTCACACTCATCCGACCACCACGTCCTTTAATCCTATGCTGTCAATGTTTCATTCTTCCTACCACTGCTGATGTACTTGAAGTTTGTTGTTACGATATGGTCTCTAGAGCCTATTTAGAAAATTATAAAAATAACACTATTCTATTATTTACACACACGCACAAAATTATTTAATATCACTTTTAAAGTTTACGATATGTGAAGTCCATCCTTCTTTCTTTTTTGGAGGCAAAGTTTTCAATGACTTTATTATTAAAATTGTCAATGCCATTTACAAAATGTCTTTCTGTAGACAGCATACCTAAAGCACTTAGTCGTTCTTCCTTCATGGTATTTCTGAGGAATGTCTTAATTCGTTTTAGCATTGAAAAACAACGTTCTGCTTCAGATGTTGACATGGGAATGGTTATTAATATACTTAAAAGTTTAACGGTTTCTTCAAATGTACATTTTAAACCTTCATCATTTAATAAAACAGATAACGGAACAGCCCCAGAGGTAGTACTTAATTCGTCTCGCTGATACAATACTTGTAATTCAGTTTTAAGTCGAGTTTTGTTTAAAAATAAAAATTGTGTGCATGTTTCATTAAGAAATGATTCGGGGAACTTATCCTTATAAGCAGAAAACTTCTCTGACATAAATAAATGAGAAGCAACTAAATGTCCGGAGAAGGTAAACCTTGGTTTTATTTGCAACAAAACTGCATCGCATATCTCTAAGGCTTCCCGTTTTCTGCTGGGCCTGTCCTCTTCAATTCGCGCCTTTTTTTATTGGTTCATCATTATCGGTTTGTCTCTGTGACGTGTTTATTTCTTCTTGAATACTATCCATAATGACGTCCATTTGCTCCCTTATACCTTGAATTGCTGCTGCAAAATTCTCCAAATCTTTTTTCACTTTGACAGAATCAGTGCATACTTTTTGCAATTGACGAAAAATAATTTCTACGTGAGGCATAATTTTATTAAAAATAAATAGCCAAAATACAAAATCTTTATCCTGGAGCTTTAATTTGTAACCATTTGCTTGATTAATGGAAGACAAATCACGTGAAGTACTTTGTATAATGTCCATAACTGCAATGAGGTCTTTTCTATTTTCATGAACAGTATGACACTTCGTGATTGAAAATTCTAACGTGTTTGGGAAGATTTTGGCAACCTGCGATTAACCACCTCATCCAAAATTTATGTTTTTTGAGGGGACGTTGAAAAGAATGAGCACAAACCAGATAAATTAGAAAAAAATATCCTAGCCTGCTTATTGATGGAACATGCACTTGTCATAATTAAATTCATTTGGTGTGCATAGCAGTGAACGTAATTTGTAAGAGGATATGTCTCCTTAATAATTTTTTGCACACCATTTAAGCCACCACTCATAACAGATGCGCCATCATAACTTTGAGCGATTAATTTGTTTGGAGTATGTTTTAACAATGGATTTAAAACATTTAAAATACATTCAGCGATTGACTTAACATCATGTCCGCCCGGCACGTAAAATCTCCAAAATCTCTCAACTGGTCGTCCTTTACACAAATATCGAAAGACTATAACTAATTGAAATTCACCAGCAACGTCTGTGGTTTCATCGGCAATCACTGCAACATAAGAAGAATTTTCAATTTCTTTCTTAATTTCCTCGTGGTAAACATCTAACATGCACTCCAGTAGTTCAATTTGTGTTGTTTTTGATGTACCTTTAACCTTTTCACTGCGGAGCGGCTGAGAGGATTTGCATCCCGTCGCTGCGGCGCTAATAGACGTCTCCCGCATTGAAGCAAATATTTTTGGCTTTTAGGTTACAGTTGACTGAATTGTCGGAATTCTATCGTTTGTTTTACTTTATTATTTTATTTCAACTATTTATTGCCAGTTCTAGAACTATTATAATATATTGTTATGATCTGCTTCTTATTAATTTTATATTAATTATTATTTATTTGATTAATTATTTAATTGTCGCAAATCATACATAAAAATGAATAAAAAATCTCAGGGTGCTTTTTTATACTATTAAAAAAAAATCCAAATTATCTCACGTTATACTTATCTTCTCTCGTGTGTTCAGTATCTCTTAGTTGATCCTAATCGGGATAAAATAAGGAAAAGAAATAAAGCAAAATAAAAATAAAAATACACAATTGTCTTTTATTTATCAAAATCAATACTCTAAAATCTATCAAATCTAAAAACCTCTGGACACAGATGTCCGAATGAAATTTTTACCACTTAAATTTATTATAGTTAAAAAAAAAACAATTTATCGGTTTGTTCCCGATGACTTTGGTAAAACAAACTAAACAAAACAAATTTATGTATTCGCAAGATTTGCTATACTTCCTATTTACTTTTAGAAATATTGGAATTTTAATTCATATGCTTTTTACTCAAAATTTTAGTTTCCGAACATAAAAATATCTTTCACATACGTTGACTGACCTTTTGCTTCAATCACTCTGATGTCTTCTCGTGACCCAAAACAGCTCTCCCTCGTTGACTATGTTAAAGGCTACTCATCAAAGCCCTCTCCGTTCTCCAGCTTCAAAACTGTCAGCATACCAGCACCAATTCTCCAACAAGCCGGGCCTCTTTTGACACGTACTCGATTCAAACAAAACTCCAAAAATTCTCTGCTCTCCTTCTCACAATAATACAGAATCAAAGAGGTATTTCGTCTCAATTTGATCTGTCTCTCGTTCCACTTTTCAACACTATTCTCCACTATCAAACAACCACTGGTACTTGCTAACTATCTATTCACGAAAACGTCGAACTGCTCCTCAACGATACCAAAAACATAATGACTTCTTTTTCAAACTCTCTCGATCATCCAATCCACTTTTCCCCTTCCACATTGCCAAGAATCAGAAACATCGACTTTTTCATTCGACAAACAAACAGTCATTTTCAAAATTATTCCGACCATTCTAATTACTTTCGGAGAAACCTACAATATTTACTCGGGTTGAAACAAAGATTAAAATTCCAAACTTTCTTTTAAAACCACTCTTCTAGAAATTGATAATTACCTCTACCTGTGGATTCTATAGTTCTCGTAATAAACAATCTATTTCCATTTTAAATCTAAATACATCGTCCTTTTCACTTTAATTATTCACAAAAGTCTTTAATGGTTCATCGGAAAGCTCATTAAAAGAGAAATCCACTTACATCCAAACTAAATTCTAATAAATATTTACAGCTCAATATACAGGGTGTATCAAATTTATGTGCCCGCGTTATTTAAAAAAAATTTAATTTAATTTTCATTTTGCTTTTGATTGATAAATTTGAAAACACAATAATATATAATAATAATAATGTAGTAAAACAAATGATACGGTTCATTTGTTCTTAGGGTTCTTCCAATTCCGCCATCGAATAATATTTACCCCTTTTTGGTGGCGGCGGCATGATGTAATACTTATTCCAGTATTTTTGATTAAAAAAAACGTAATAATTAGCGACAATATTCACTTTACGGTACCAACGCATTCGCAATACTAAACACCTTCTCAGTTACCCCTCCTACTCATCCCGCTCGAGGCACTTTAAGGTGGGCGGTTCACACCAATTCATTCAGAAAACATCTGATGACATTATACTTTATATTTCGTTTACGTCATATTTTGTTTATACGCAAATATTCGCTAACCGCAGCGAAGCGGTTAGCCCTGTTGCATATATGCGTTTCCCGCACATCTCGTGCACTACTGAGATTACGCAAATATGCGGTTCCCGCAGTCAAAAGGTTAAAAGATTTGGAACTTTGAATGTGAACCTTTAAGTCGTTGTCTAATTCAGCGCTAAAATTGACCAGCTCCTTAAATATGCCTCTGTTGTCTGAATTTTTCGTTTCGTCGTGACCTCTTAGAGCTAACTCAAAAGCTCCACAAAACGTTATACAATTTATGATTTGATTCAAGACATATCGATTCTTATCTACCTGTTCATTATGTTTAATTAGAGTATCACGATAAGCTGAGTTTAATTGGGTTTTTATATTTAACTTACCAAGCATTGAAAAGCTAAAAACGTTATTCATGTGCACTTTAGATTTTTCATGGGATTTCAATTTCTCCCATATATGTACAAGATCATCGGTGCCTTTGTTTGACCAAGTCTCGTCACCTCCAAACAAAACGCATACAAAACAGAAGAGTTTATTAGTTTGTTCGCAACCACACAACCAGCTATTTTTATCATAAATAATTTTATTAAACTTACGACAGCGAAGTTTTTGTCCATTTCCACTTTGTTTTTCAATTTTTAAATCGGGTAAAGGCCGACCGAGTTCTTTAATTTGTAGTTTTTTTTTTCTAACGAAAAACCAACAAAAGAGTTTTTTAATATACTAATTTGATTCATTGTCAATAAATAAATTAAACGTAGAAAATAATCAAAATATTATTTTTATACCTACGACACCCACGATCACAACGCACTAACTAATAATTACAAATTAAAAAATATAGTAGAGTATAAACACAAATATACAATACAGTAGTAGACAATAAACACAATAGCGTCAAGCGAACGCGTAAAGAAACTAGAAATATGTAGATCTAAAACATTGTATCTTAAGATCCACTAACTTCCTTTTCGAGATTTCGAGCCTGGCACGGAGACTCCAATTTAAACGTATGTTAAAAGTGCAATACCGCTCTCTCTGTCACTTACGCAGGATGCTCATACAATCTTTCTCTTTTCTCACGAGCCACTATGCCGTTCGGCACTGGGATTTTTATGATTTTCATCCTTTATCCGGTCAGCTGTGGGTGGCCAGAGTCGGTAGATTTGCATTGCGCTACACAGTTGCCAGATTTGATATAATTTATAAAAATAAAGAGAAATATTCACAAAAAAAATAAACAGGCATTAAAATGTTTTTAAGATAAAAAATATGTTTCTGCATAGTTAGCAAGGTAGTGCCATGGCTCTATGGCACTACCTCACGGGCCGCCACTGAATTGACCCAGCTTTGTTTTGCAATACTTTTTAGTTGTTTTTTGGTACTTGCCATAATTGATTGACATTTTATATAGTTCTCAAAATTACGTTCTTTTTTATAATCGTTGAGTGATAATTGACGCTTTTTAATAGTCATGTCACATTCAGTATTCCACCACGGTGACGGATTTCGGGTTCTTGGCTTAAAAGTTCTATACTGTGGTATTGCAATCTCAGCAGCATAATTTATACTATTTATTAAATATTCATATTTACTTGATACATTATTTTGAACATCACCATTTTTATTAAAAAAGTTTTGTACCAAAGAAGTATATAAAGGCCAATTCGCTTTTTTGATGTTCCATTTATTTTTCGGTAAAATTGTTTCCGTTTCGTCTTTAATGCAAATATCCACATGTATAACGAAGTGATTCGATCCAATAATGTCTGAAGAGACATACCATTCAGTCTTACTAACAAGATCAGGACTGCAGAGAGTAACATCAATCATTGAGTAATTCTGATTAGGTTGAGTTAGTAAAGTTGGACTTTCATTATTTAAAACTGTAAATTCAAGATCATCTGCCATTTTAATCAGTTGTATTCCAATTTCATCATTTGTATTTGAACCCCAAACAGAATGATGGGCATTAAAATCACCTCCAATTATAACTGGTTTTTGTACCTGGGAAAATATGTTCATCCAATCATTTATTATGCATCTAATTTTAGGTGCTCTATACAGTGATATAAAGCTAATTTGTCTATTTCCATATTTAATTTTTATAGCACATAACTGTATTTCATTATTGTACTTATTATTTTCTATTTTTAGTTCAGTAAAACAAATTGATTTATTTATAAGTATTGCAACTCCACCATAACCATCTGACCTATCATTACGAACCAGATTATATCCATTAAAATTATATAACACATTTTTTTTAAACCATGTTTCACTAATAAGAGCTATGTCTATTTTTTTACTGACTAAGTAATGCATCAAACTATTTTTATTTGAGACAACAGAACGAGCATTCCATTGTATTATTTTTAATTTAGGTTGACAGGGCATTATTTATTTAATATTAATCAAAGTACCCTCCAATGCCTGTTCAATGCTACTGACTATTAATTTTTTATCGATTGATTGTATATCATCAAAATTTTGTATACCTTGTAAAAGTTGCAATATAAAAGTAGAAAGAATTTCTGTTACATTTTTCTTAATTTCAATATTACCATAATTTGGTACGGTTCTATTAACAGGTAAAGGCTTATCAGGCCCGAAAACAAAAGGGAACATCGGTTTCTCAGCAGTCGTCTGTGCACTTGGTGAATTAAATTTTCTTTTTTTATTAGTATTATTTATTTCAGGTTGAGTAAAAGCAAAAGAAGTTGGGTTTTTAGAAACTGGTTTAGATATCGAAATATTTTTACTAGTGGAAGGCAGACTAGGAAAATTCCTTTCATTATCTGCTAAACATTCAAAGGAATTATTGCTTACAAAATTTGAAAAAGATTTGTCACAGTAATTACGTGCCTCTAGAAAGGACATCTTATGCTCAACCATTATATTTTTAATTTGTTTTTGTTTTTCAAATTGAGGACATTTTTTTGATATTGAAATATGTTCCTTACTCTTACAATGCATACAAAATATGAGTTCTTTACTACAATTGTGATCTTTTTCTTTAATTTGACTGCATTGCATACACCGTTCTTGTGTGCTTTTGCACTGACCGGATACGTGCCCAAATAAAAGACATTTGTAACACTGAACGACCCTTGTAATATACTGTTCTACGGGGCAAAATACCTTATTAAAGGAAACATAATTTGGCAAAACGTTGCCTTCAAAGGTGACTATTATCATTTTTTTATTGACAAATTCAACTTTATTGTCATTTATAATTTTACGTTTGGTTCTGTATATATTAGTGACTTTAGAAGAACATTCTATATTTTCCATTAAATAATCTACATTAAATTTCGTATCTACATCACGTACTATGCCCTTAATTTCCAACAAATGATTTGGTATGTAAGCCTTAAGGTTTTCCAATTTCAATGACTTATTATTTACCAAATTATTTGCCTCCAATAAGGACTTCAACATAACTTTTATGCGATTTTTTCCTAAACTTTTGATTTCTACAATGTTAGTGAGTTTAAGTTTATTAAATAAAATATCTGCGACACACATAGGATGCAATTTGCCCAGACTACCTTCATTATTAAGTCTCTCAATATAGACCCAAATATTTTGTATATTATACTTATCTGAAAGCAGGTTAAAGGTTTTCTTTGCTGGTTCCATGTAAGCATTTTTGTCCAGAGAGGCCTCACTATTATCTACTGACATTTTCGTCAACGAAGACGTCCCTACACTTGTTTCCCCCATGGGGGGACAAAATAATGTTATACCCGTATAACACACAAAACAGAAACTTTTAGTAAATCAATACACTTGAAAATAAGCCCGGAATATACCAAAAAACTGCCAAAATTAATATTTTTTTGGATAAATCCAAGAAAAACGAGCACGACTTTGACAGTTGTATGTAAAATAATAAAGAATTAATGTTGAAATGTAGTGTTTGATTAAAACGTATAAAGTAATTTTTAACTATATTATGACATAATATTATATTTATTGTAATATGGGAAATGAAGACAAGTAGAAAAGGTGGCAATGCTATTGTAAAAAATTATTTATCATAGAGAACGTTAAAAACAGGTCATAACGACACCAGCAGCTCAACCCCAAGTAGACACCACCAATCATTCTAAGTGTTAAATAAAAGTCAAGAAAGAACTAAATACCTCCACCCGAGTTATCAGCAGTATTCTTATATTTATAGAAGGAAAGAGGAAGAGGAAAATTAGGAAAACCAAAAGAGCTGTCGAGTAGAAAGGAAGAGGTAACGATTAGGTTCAATAAACAGAGGGGATGTATAAAGACCTATGTGATGGGTAATATTGACCTTTAATTAATTGATTGGTAATATTGAGTTAAGGTGGTTGGTGTAAAGGAATATTAAGAAAAAAGTTCAATGGAGGAAGCATCTTGAAAAACAGTTGGTTGAATGTTAACAAAAGAATGACCATGTTAGTGCCACATGAGGAATAGTTAACAAGAATATAAGGAAAATCAAAATTATTGGTTGACTGAAAATTATTGTTTATTTTTATTTTAAAGCATTAAATTAAGACAAATATAAGGTTCAGTTGGTAGGAGTTGTTCATTAAGGACATTTACAGATGTGTTGTCTTGTCCACCTCAGTAATTACTTATCAAATATTATCGGTTATTGCTATTCTTCATTGTTTTTAAGCATTTCCTCGTCGTTTTAATACCGTACACATTTAATATTGTCATATTTATTTTTCCTCCGTTCATTCACCTTACAAATTTGAATCTGACGTTTAATCTTCTTCTTTTTTCTTTTCCTAGTCTGTGGGGTCTTCTAGTTACAAAATTTACCACCTAATGACAAATTCATCCTTGAGTACTACATGTCATCGGTCATCTTTGACAGTAATTTGACATTTCACCGAAAAGTTCCTGATCTGTTCGCAAGATGGTTCCTCCCAACGTGGAAGTTATAAAGATCTTTCTAATGAATTTTTATATTCATATATAACTTAACGTCTAATACAGTACTTAAAACTTTAAATAATGAAGCCTATAGAACCTTAAATAATGTAATCTATTAGATTCTTCCTCCTTCTTGGTCTGGTAAGTTCTTTTGCTGAGGTGGGCGTTATCACCACATGCTTAAAATTTCCATTTTATATTGTAGGAGAGTTTTCGTCTTTGCTCCTGTATTTTAAAGCTGATGATGGCTCGTGAAGAGCCGAAACGCATCCTTTTATGACCTTTTATTAATATACATTGGTACCTCTTTGAGTTTTGTACTTCCTTACCTCGAGACCACATTTGAGAATGGATACTTCTCTTCATGTGTTATATTTATTTAATTTATTCACCAAAATCAAAATCAACTAAAACCCAAAAAAATTAGTATGACTGAATAGGTATTTTGAATGCCTTTCAAACGAGTTATGACTTGTCATAAAGTCCTATTTAAAATTATTGGTCACAGTGGCTCTGTAACGTCATCTGTCACTATTACGTCACCTGTCATGACTAGTTAAGAAGCTCACGTCCGTTTATTTCCTCCCTCCAAATTTCCCTATTATAGGTATAACCGTTCGAAAAATACGAGGGGGGTACGGACTTTTTACTAGCACTGTATATTATATTATATATTAAAAAAAAAAGCTTATTTTGTTTACTTTAAAAAGGTGTTCTAACAAAAATTCTAGGGTTAGTTTTGAATAAGATATTATTTTTCAAAATGTAATAAGTACTTGCAACGATTTTGGTTTTAGGATTATTTTTTAAATTTCTCATTATAACTTTTTTTTCTTGTACATAAATATACTATATATTGCTCCACAGAGAGGGCTTACTTTCTGTTCTTTAAAATGGTGTATTATCTATATTTAAATAATGGAAACCGAGTGATTCTGTGATATTTTTTACCTGTATTATTTAAAATTATTTCTTTTACAAAAATTACATAAACACTAGTCTTAGAAAACAATACTTTAGTTAAAATTATTTAAACGTTGAAATTTAAAAAATTTAAAAATCAAAGTCCATCTCTTCGTTAGCATTAGCTTCAATATCTTCCTCTGACACTTCAGTTATCTTAGAATCCCACAATTAGTACCCATGAACATGCACCCTTTGCAGAATATTGAAAAACTAATTCCTATCTTCCTACAACCGCAGTTTTTTGTACATCCTTTTGTACATTTACATGCTATTTTTTCAAGCAAATCTTGTGGTGCAGGAGCTTTGACAGTAAATTTTAATATTGGAATTAATCCATATTTTGCCCGGCCGAGTCAAGTGGATCCAAAGTATTTCCAATAAAAATAAGATTTAATCATAACACACAATCACATAAAAAACTTATAATGAGAAATTGAAAAAATAATCCTAAAATGAAAAATCGTTGCAAGTACTTATTACATTTTGAAAAAGCATATCTTATTCAAAAATAATCCTAGAATTTTTTATAATACACCATTTTAAAGTAAACAGAATAAGCTTTCTTTTTTTCATATATAATATATACCTAAATGTAGAAGAAAAAAAGTTATAATGGGAAATTTAAAAAATAATGGTAAAAATATAAAAACTCGTTAAAAGTATAAAATTTGAAAAAGATAACCTCTTTAAAAGAAGTCGTAAAACATTATACAGTAGAACATTTTAAAGATAATAATTGATTTATATTCCTCCTACATGTACCATTGCATATGTCTAAAGTTGCGTAGAAAAAAGTTACAGAAAATTATTTGCGAAATAACAAGGAAAATTGCCCAAAATTGCTGTGAGTGGCGAAATTTGAAAAATCATATTGCAAAAACTGTAAATCCTAATGACCTCTACTAAACATCGGGTGAAGTCGAGTTCGCTCCGCTTCGTTCAGGTATATTTTAGAAGGGTACGAATTGGCTCCCGCATGAATGCGGGTAGGCTCTCATATAATCGCGGAAACATTAGACATTGTTGCCAAATCGTGTAATATTTATACTGCTTAGGAAATTTACATAGTGATATAGACTTTTTATAGGAAAATTATACTTTTAGACAAACACTTTTAGAGTTTGTTTTAGTTCAACATTGGCATATGTGGCAATTTTAACACAAATTATCGGTGTCGGCCGGTATGCGCTCGACGGTTTTGCGCTCTTACCTGAAATCGGCCGGTTTGCGCTCTACACTCTAATAGCCGAAAGTTAAGTTAGGACCGAAGGATTAGGTCTTCCTCCTTTCCCATAGATATTTCTAGGAAGGTACCTGTTTCTAACAAAAAGAGAAAATTTGAAAGAAGTGACAACGCTGGGTGATATTTTTGACATGTTTAGGTAAAATAAATTTTGTCTATGGGAGCCAATTCGGACTCTACCTTTTTTAGTTCAGGTAAAATTCTTACCATTGGGAGCGAACTCGACCCCGTCCTAAACATCATTTTAAAGAGAAAATATGTAAGCTTTTTTTCTGTGAAGCAATGTCTATACCTATATCCCCGAGGACAAAAGTTATGGGACAAAAAACAAAATTTCTTTCTTTTCGGTTTCTTTGTGCTTTTTCTTTTGAATATGTTTTTGTAAAAAAAAGTATCTTTGACTTTAAAAAGTTATATTTAGGTAGGAAATTTAACCAGGAACAATTTTTATGTAGACGTTTTTGTAAAGAAAGTGCATAGAACTCACCCTAATGTAACCTGTTCTCAGAGACTAATTCACCCATTTCTCAAAAACGCACCCCTTTAAATAATAGCACTCCGCGGTTTTTTCATATATAGAGATTCACTGACCATATGAAATAATAAAATCCCTTTAACGCTGTAGTTCCTTTCTATATTACATTATAATCAATAGCCTACATGACCGACCAAAGCCAACGAAAAAAAGCTCAGACGTTTTGAACGAAAAATAGTTGGAAAAAGTTTCGGAGCACCTCACCACGACATCATTACAAACCAGTATTAGTCCAGAAAGCCACTGCGCATCCGCTAGGAAGAACATTCTGATTCGGATTTTTTGCACAATCTTACTCAAAAAGGACTCCTTTTAACAAATTTGCATGTTGCCAGGACCAAAAGATAATCAAGAATTTTTTAAACGTTTTTTATTTTTAAGTTGTGATATTGTGACATATATGGTATACTAGTGACGTCATCCATCTGAACGTGATGTCGTAATCGATGATTTTTTTAAATGAGAATAGGGGCCGTGTGCTAGCTCATTTGAAAAGTTCTTCAATTCTCTATTCAGTATTATAAACAGTTATATAATTATTTATACAGGGTGTCCAAAAAATTTTTATTAAATTAAATTATTTGAAAAAAAAAGAAGTAGAAGGACATCCTGTATAAATAATTATGTAAATGTTTAAATTACTGAATAGAGAATTGAAAAACCTTTCAAATTAATGAGTTACCACACGACCCCTATTCTCATTTAAAAAAATCATCGATTACGTCATCACGCCCAGACGGATGATGTCACTAGTATACCATATACGCCACAATATCATAACTTAAAAATAAAAATCGACCTATTTCGGGATTTTTCCTTGAAGTCGCCGTTTTACGAAATAACGAATTTATTCCTTTCATTTGCACCATACTGTCGGTGGAAAATAGTGTCGCGCACGCTTGATTAGCAATTAAAAACAAACGGAGTTTTGAATATTGTATTGCAAAAAACTCTTCGGGATTTCATCAATAGATGTTTAAAGAATAGCTACCTTGGCAACATTTAAATTTTCAGTTTTTCACATAGTTTTTGAGGGTTAAAAATGGCCGATTTCGCAATTTTTCAATTTTTAATCGCTTATACATAATATGTCAGAAACTATCATTTTTAGAGAAAAGTCACTAAAGACCTTTTCTGTTTGGAATGATCCAAAGAACCTAAAAACACTTTTTTCCATGCAAAAAATAGGAAAAAAACAAAAAAAAACGTTTAAAAAATTTTTGACCACCTTTTGGTCCTGGCAACATGCAAATTTGTTAAAAGGAGTCCTTTTTGAGTAAGATTGATTGTGCAAAAAATCCGAATCAGAATATTTTTCCTAGCGGATGCGCAGTGGCTTTCTGGACTATATCGGATCACATCCCATATCAAATTAAAAGCACTCTACAATGACGCTGATATTGTCCAAAAAATTAAATCACAGCGACTAAGATCGGCACATGGGCAGGTCACGTGCACAGACTTTATAACGAAGACTTGGAAAACTTGGATGGGAGAAGATTCGTACATGCAAAAGACCACTCGAACGTCCCAGAATGCGATGGAGAGATAACATCTAAGCAGATATCAGAAAAAAGAACAGTCCATTTGACTTTAGGTTGACGGAAGACCGAACAAATTGGAAAAAAGTTGTACAGTCAGCGACGACCCATCCAGGGTTGTAGCGCTACGTGATGATGATGATGATAATATTATAGGAAGAAAACTTACCTATTTCCTGCCAAGCGCTAAGTTATCAATTTGTATTAAACAAGGTTAAAAAAAATTAATTTATAACCAAGAATTACTGCTTTTTTAACTTTTAACGTATACTCGTACACGATTAGAAGAACATATATAAGCTATTAGGTCTGGATCCAGCGTGTGAAAAAAAAGATGATTAATAGCAAGCTGAAAATTTGTTAATAGCTTAAGGGTGTCTAGTCGGATAAACGTTGATATAAATATGGGAACACTGGAACAGGGGAAGTTTTATTTGTGGAACCGGTTAAAAATTTGGAACGGCCAGACCACGAAAACGGCACATGTATTTTGTGCGACAGAACAGACTTAAACTCTCCGAACAGAGATTAAACTCTCATGCAAAAATCAGACTGCTATTTATTACCAAATGGGCGTTTTAATGAGTGGAACATGTAGAATATGTCAAATGACAGGAATTATGACAGGTGATAAAAATAGCAGTATGATTTTTGCATGAGAGTTTAATCTCTGGTCGGAGAGTTTAAGTCTATTCTGTCGGACAAAATAAATGTGCCGTTTTCGTGATCTGACCGTTCCCAATTTTTAACCTGTTCCACAATTAAAACTGCCCCGGTTCCAGTGTTCCCATATATCAAAGTTTATCCGACTAGACACCCTTAAGCTATTAACAAATTTTCGGCTTGCTATTAATCAACTTTTTTTTTCATACGCAGGATCCAGACCTATATTCTTCGTAGATGAAATATTTATCCATGTCAAATAGCTGACAATTTTACACAAATTTAATATAGACCAGTGCAGAGAGCTCTAAAATGGGTCAAAAAAATAAAAAAAATAATAGCAGGATGAAACCAATTCCAAATGAAAGTACACATATTAGATAACATGTGGAACATTTTTCACCAAATCTGGATGAGTGGAACATGGGTTGGGGGAGCGTTTTTAGGGGTGAAAACGGTTAATTACGGTTTGCGGCAAACCGTCACATCCTATCGAAAAAAGTTAAATGGCAAAGTTGTAGGCAATAAAAAGATCTACAACTTTTGTGAATAAACATTTTTCACATAACCTCAAAATATCCGAGAAAATCGGAAAATTCGATGTTTTTGATTTTATTTTTTTTTTCTCACTGAAAAAAAAAACATCTTTTTTACCAAATATGGTGGAAAATTACCTCTTTCTGTACCAAACACGCTGTAATTTTTCTGTATAAAAATATTTTTTAAAACTCTTGTTTTTTATGTTTAAGGGAAAAAGTAAGCATTTTTTCAATTAAAAAATCTCCCGAAATTTTTTAGCTTTTTTAAAGAAGTTGGCATTTTTTTTTTGTTTATTGAAACCTCTATTTTCTGATGGTGTAAAAAAATATATACGTTACTGTGGAAAATTTTGTCACAAAAGGCCAAAATCGGAAATTTATTTTCAACCTCTCACCATTTTCAGATTCTCAGACGTAATATAAGTAACCGGCGTCTGGCTGGGCTGCACCTACTCGCTATGCAACTTACATTACGTCTGAGAATCTGAAAATGGTGAGGGGTTGAAAATAAATTTCCGATTTTTGTCTTTTGTGACAAAATTTTCCACAGTAACGTATATATATTTCTTTACACCATCAGAAAATAGAGGTTTCAATAAACAAAAAAAATGCCAACTTCTTTAAAAAAGCTAAAAAAATTTCGGGAGATTTTTCAATTGAACAAATGCTTACATTTTCCCTTAAACATAAAAAACAAGAGTTTTAAAAAATATTTTTATACAAAAAAATTACAGCGTGTTTGAGACATAAAGAGGTAAGTTTCCACCATATTTGGTAAAAAAAAAATTTTCAGTGGGAAAAAAGTAAAATCAAAAACATCGAATTTTCCAATTTTCTCGGATATTTTGAGGTTATGTGAAAAATGCTTATTTACAGAAGTTGTAGATATTCTTATAGCCTACAACTTTGCGATTTAACTTTTTTCGATAGGATGTGCCGTTTTGCCGCAAATCGTAATTAACCGTTTTCACCCCTAAAAGCGCTCCCCCAACCCATGTTCCACTCATCCAGATTTGGTGAAAAATGTTCCACATGTTATCTAATATGTGTACTTTCATTTGGAATTGGTCTCATCCTGCTATTAATTTTTTATTGTTTTTTTGCTATTTTCACTGGTCTAATAACAAAACAAAGTTATTCTATAATTAATCAATTGATTATGTACTATAGAAAGGAACTACAACGTTAACGGGGTTTTATTATATCATATCGTCAATGAATCTCTATATATGAAAAAACCGCGGAGTGCTACTATTTAAATGGGTGGGTTTTTGAGAAATGGGTGAATTAGTCCCTTGGCACAGGTTACACTAGGGTGAGTTCTATGTACCTATGGTACAAACACGCCTACATAAAACTTGTTTCTCGTTAAATTTCCTATCTAAATATAACTTTTTAAAGTCAAAGATACTTTATTTTACAAAAATATATTAAAAAAAAGCACAAAGAAACCCAAAAGAAAGAAATTTTGTTTTTTGTCCCATAACTTTTGTCCACGGGGATATAGGTATAGACATTGCTTCATAGAAAAAAAACTTACAAAATTTCTCTTTAAAATGATGTTCGGTACAGGTCATTAGAATTTACAGTTTTCGAAATATGATTTTTCAAAGTTTGCCACTCACAGCAATTTTGGGCAATTTTCCTTGTTTTTTCGCAAATATTGTTCTGTAACTTTTTCTACGTAACTTTAGGCATATGCAATGGTACATGTAAGAGGAATATAAATCAATTACCTTTAAAACTATTTGCTGTATAATGTTGTACGATTTCTTTTAAAGAGGTTATCTTTTTCAAGATTTTATACTTTTAACGAGTTTTTATATTTTTCACGATTATTTTTTAAATTTCCCATTATACCTTTTTTTTCTAAATTTAGGTATATATTATATAACAGAAAAGAAAGCTTATTCTGTTTACTCTAAAATGGTGTATTATAAAAAATTCTAGGATTATTTTGTTGTGTTATTTTGTTGAAAAATGAACATATTCACTCGCAAATAACTCGAAAAGTATGAACTTAATGAAAAAACTATATATAGAAGAAGTTGCTTAAAATTAGTGAGTTTATCCATTTCCGGACTTATTTTGAACGTATATTTTTTTATCACTGGGAAGGGGTGAAACCCACCCACAAAGCAAAAGCACACATCGGCACAATATCACTTTTTTTCTTTGATATGTTACCTAGGCCAGACCTCCACTTTCCATTCTCCTTCAACAGAGACACACCACACTAGTTTTGAATCTGAACCTGACATAATTTTTTCCGAGGTGGAATTCGCTTTAAAAAGACTTAAGTTAAACAAAGCAGCAGGATATGATCTCATTACTGCAGACGTCTTGAAGCATCTTCCGGAATGTGGAGTGAAAATATTACATCGATTGTGTAATGAAATATGGCACACAGGCGTTTGGCCTGAGGATTGGAGAAAGACCATAATCATACCTCTTCACAAGAAAGGTTCAACAAATAATTGTAACAACTACAGGCTATTAGCTCTAATATCACACGCCAGTAAGGTGATCCTCTACATACTGAAACGGCGTCTAGAAAACTTCATAAGTTGGCAAATAGCACCTGAGCAGCCTGGATTTGTAAAGGGCAGAGGTACTAGAGAACAAATCCTTAATGTAAGAAACATCATAGAAAAAGCCAGAGAATACCAGATCCCGATATTTATATGTTTCGTCGATTATACAAAGGCCTTTGATAATGTTAGATGGGACAAACTATGGAACATATTGACGACAATGGGTGTACCTAAACACTTGACTCACCTTATTAGCAAACTGTACCAAGATAACCTGGCATATATTCGAATGGACGGATACCTGTCTGACAAATGCACTTTGGAGAAGGGAGTACGCCAAGGATGCGTTTTATCTCCCTTATTATTTAACATCTATTCGGAGTTCATAGTGCGCAGAGTCTTGGATGGTTGGGAGGGAGGAGTAAACCTAGGTGGTGTTAAGATATCTAACTTGCGATTCGAAGACGACACTACACTTCTAGCCTCTACTCCAGAAGAAATTATTGAATTATTAAAAAAACTCGAGGAAGAAAGTGCTAAATTTGGACTCATGGTTAACTACAACAAAACCAAAATGATGGTTATTGATCACCAACAACAGTTTCCTGAAACCCAAACTATTGCGGGATGCGAGGTAGTCTCATCTATGATATATCTTGGAGCTCTAGTTAACAACACAGGCAGTTGTGAACCCGAAATTAGAAGACGCATTCAACTAGCAAGAGCAGCAATGAGTGAACTAAACGGGGTCTGGCGTGATCGTCACATTACTATGACAAACAAAAAGAGACTCGTTTCAACTCTGGTCTTTTCCATATTTTACTATGCATGCGAGACATGGACAGTCAAAGAATCAGATAGACGACGTATAGACGCCTTTGAAATGTGGACATGGAGACGCCTGCTTCGAATTCCATGGACGGCTCGCCGTACAAATGTCTCGGTTCTGGATGAAATTAAACCGGATCAGCGTCTCTCCAGTACCGTTTACTCTAGAATTTTAAAGTTCTTTGGTCATATCCATCGGAGTGATCACAAAATGGAGCGGTTGGTGGTCCAAGGAAGGCCTCAGACTCAACGCCAACGCGGAAGATCTCCACAGCGATGGGCGGACATTACTAAAAAGCTTCTCAACAAACAGTATACTGAGGCAATACATGTAACTGATGACCGCGACCAGTGGAGAAATATTATCAATCAAACTGTCCGAGCTGCTGAAGGCCAATTATGAACCACAACACATCTACTAAGATGTTAATGACTATGATGATGATGATGTTACCTATGTGTGTTGTGTGCCATATTTCATGTCAATCCAAGCGGTTCTTTAAAATTTAGAGGTTTTGCAATATTTTACCGTTAAAGAACGTACTAATAATAATATCCAAAAATGAATCGCAAATTCCTTCAAATGGAGTTTGCGATGTTTGTAATAACATAAATATGAGAACTTGCATAATAATTTATGGTTTTAAGTTTATTTTTCGGGTGTAACTACAATAATATTATGCCAAAAATTATGTTAAATCGCAGATTTAAAATGCGTTTATCTCGAAAACAGTTGAGTTTAGCGAGATCAATGTAGTATACTTTTTAAATAGAAATATTAAGAGAACAAAACTTTTGATTCAAAAAGTATGTAGAATGGGGGATAAAAAACTGAACTATTAAATACGCGCTGAAAAGCGTATGTGGCGCCCTCTGGACAATACTTCATTTACGGTGGCGAATTTAGATTTCTCGTCTTAAAAAAACCCAACCTACCAGATTTCGTGTTGTTTTCCCGTACCTGCCAGGAAATATTCAAGAATAAATAAAATAAATGTTTAATTTTGACACCCTGTATTTCGGTTATTATCAACTTTCGTGCTATAGTAAGTTAGCTTGAATCGACCTATTTTAAGCTCAGGAATCTAAGATTTAATTATCGCCCATTCTTTAACAAACACCGTGCACCATTGCAAAAACGTCTCTGGGATAAACAAATAAAATAACTTTCAAAATAATTGATGGCTCGGCCTCAAATTTTAGGGTTTAATACGTACCCCCATACCCACTTTTGGATGAAATACCAAATTTCATACTATTTTTTAACAACAAATAATGAATTTGCCTTATTTTGCAATTAGCGAAGCAATAAATTAACTTTTGAACTCTCGAAAACCGTCATTTTTAAACTTTTATAATGTTCTAAATAATCCAAACTTGATTTAAACTACACATATTAATGAGGTGCAAAAAATAGAAAAAAAAACGCGTTTTTGCACTAAATTGTTAATAATTACAAAATGGCTACTAACTCTTGGCAGGAAACAGGTAGGTATATAGGTTTTCTTTCTAAAAGTCTACAATAACTAATTATAATAATAATAGGTCTAACTAACTAAAAAAGTTGTCAAATACCTGTATTATTCAAAGTCCCGAGAAAAAAATTTGCTAGCCTGGATTACAATGCCACCTGTATAAAACTACATTACATGTTCGTTAACCAACTTTTCCGATGTGCAGGATACCTCATTAGGGTCTAGGGAAATAAGAATATATCACCATAGTCGTTCTGAAGACCATCTAACTACTGATTTAGGTTCTAGGTATATGGATAAAATAATCTTCAATTAAGTATATAAGTTAAAAAGCATTTTAGTCCAGTCACTCGGTCGGAAATAGGACCTTACCTCCAAATTCTATCGGACTGCATGGATTTAGCTGAAAATTTGGATTTAACCTTTCATCATTCGCATCGTTAAAAAAAATCTTCTTCTTCTTCTTCAAGTGCCAATTTCACTAATGAATGTTGGATATCGTCTTCTTCCTTTTCTTTAGGTACCGTCTCCTCTAAGGAGGTTGGTAATCATCACAGCTATTTTAACTTTTGAGATTGTAGCTGTAAACAAGTCGACGGAACTGCAATTATACCTTATACCACTTTCTCAGATTGTTGACCCAGGAGATGCATCTTCTTCCAATACTTCGTTTTCTTCTAGATATTGTAACTTTCTTATCTTAATCCTATTCATGATTTCCGCTTGTGTTAGTCCGCTTTCCTCACTAGCATTTACTACATTATCTAAGAGTGCCTGTAGGTCTTGTATATTCTCTGCAATTAGTATAGTATTATCGGCATCTCTGATACTGTTGATGGGTCTGCAGTTGACTTTTATTCCAATTGTTACATCTTTTTTTTGTGATTTTTTAATTATTTCTTCCGAATATAGATTGAACAATACGGGGAAAGTATGCAACATTGCCTTGCGCCTCTTTTTATCTCTACTTCCTCCGAATGTTCTTTACCTATTATAGTCCAAGTAATGAAACTTAAAATAGGACAAATCCTCGCAATTTTTACAGAATGGATAGATGTGCTTGAAAATTTGAGAATAAGTATTGGATAGTCCAAGGATCAAAATCTATATGATGCCGAAAGGCGCTTTTACGATGGGGGTGGTTGTCACCCCATCTCGGGAGTGCAAATTTTTTATTATATTTTGACTGCAAAAGTTGGTAAAAACATTCATTCTAAGCAAAAAACGTTATATACATTTTTTTGATAAAATTATGCCCGGTTGCACCAACATATCTTAAGCTTAAGTCGAGAATATCATAAGAAGTAATATAATTAAGTAATATAATATAACTATTATAATATATTACAATAAAAATACCATAATATAATAATAGATATAATTGATAATAAGGTAAGAATCTAAAATTATGGTGCAACGTAAGTGATACTCAAGGAGACCCTATCTATAAGTAGAGCTTAGCTAAGGTGGAGCTTAGGATCTGTTGGTGCAACCAGGCATTAATAGTTTTCGATTTATTCGCTATCGAAAGTGTTAGTTTTATATCGAAAAAATCAATGTTTTTAATAAGTCTTCTGCTGATAACTGCAAAAGTTTTCGTTTAACCAAAACAACTTTAATTAACAAAAATGTACCTTTTGAAAAAATAAACAAAACTGGGTTTTTTAATTTTCTTTGAGACCAATAGTAATCGAGCTATACTTTATTATATGTTGGCTCTTCCTCGTCAAAAGCTAAATTTTGTAGTTTCAAAGTCAAAAGACGAGAAAACTATGCATTTTTCGAGGACTTGTTCAAACTAATTTAAAGTACTTAAAAATATCTATCTCCAGAAATAAAAAAATCTCTAGCTCAAAAATGAAGTGACTTATAATGAAACGAATATCTGTCCCTATTTTTTTCAGCGAAAAAGCTATCGCAAGCAACCCCATAATCACCACCTTAATTAAAATTAGTCATTAACCATATGTTGTCTTTTTTATTTATGTATTGTCAATAGGTTTTAGAAGTTTGACCGGCTTGACCGGAAGAATTATTGGTTTTTAAAAAAATGGAGTCAAAAACGAATCACGAATTTCTGTAGTTTGTAAAAAATGGCTTTTCTTCAGAATAGCAAGATTAGCATCAGAGATCTGAAAAAATGTTTAAATATGAAATTGTAGCTTATTTAATTCTCAAGAACCTGGTTTGCAAAAATTTTTTCTATGTTAAAAATTGAGTGAGCTATTGACAATTAAAACTTTTAATAACATGCAAAAACCACCTTTACCAACCCTTTCAAAGTCACCTATTTTTGGGACTGAGAATTTTAAAAAAATGTAATATTAATAACCTTATAGATCTTGTAAAAGCATATAAAAATATTTTTTACCAAACTTTCTAAGATAAAAAATAAAAAAGTTACGGTAAAAAAATTAAAAAAATTGGAAAGAAATCCTTTGTAAAAGGTATAAAATTTTTTTATTAAAAATCCCTTAGAAGGGCTACATCACAACAAAACGTTTTCGATTTTTATAAAAAATCATCATCAGTGTTCGATAAACTGGATGCTAGCTGAGCCACAAAAGAAAAATATCTGGGTAAAAACCCTTTACATATAATATAGATGCCTTAAAAGTGCATACTTCGATAAAAAGGCCTGTGATGGTCACATGGCAAACAGGATAATGCCCTAAGGTAAGGTATACAGGTTTCCCAACACGTGGGATCCAGATTGAGTTGATCACATTTCAATGACTTAATGGCATTAAGAGTTGCCATTAAGTCATTGAAATGTGATCAACTCAATTTGGATCCCACGTGTTGGGAAACCTGTATACTTTACCTTAGGGCATTATCCTGTTTGCCATGTGACCATCACAGGCCTTTTTATCGAAGTATGCACTTTTAAGGCATATATATTATATGTAAAGGGTTTTTACCCAGATATTTTTCTTTTGTGGCTCAGCTAGCATCCAGTTTATCGAACACTGATGATGATTTTTTATAAAAATCGAAAACGTTTTGTTGTGATGTAGCCCTTCTAAGGGATTTTTAATAAAAAAAAAATTTTATACATTTTACAAAGGATTTCTTTCCAATTTTGTGATTCATGGTATACAGCCAACTACAGGAAAACCTTTTCTTTTCCTTGTGGATTTTGTAAAAAAATTAATATATTTTTTTGAAAAAAAAAGGAGAAATCCAATTGGAAGCATAATAATGTAAGTTAGCGGTGTTTTTAGTCATTGGTCTTATTTATTCTTATTTACTTATATATTATTAATAGATTTTAGAAGTTTGACTGGCTTAGAATGACCAGTTTTTAAAAAACTGGAGTTAAAAGCAAATAACGAATTTTTGTAGTTTGGTAAAAAATGCCATTTTTTCAGAATAGAAAGATTAGCATCAGAGATACGAAAAAATGATTTAACATAAAATTGTAGGTTATTTAATTCCCAAGAAGTTGGTTTGAAAAAAAATTTTCTATGGCAAAAATTGAGTGAATCGTAAATGAGTATATCGAAAAACATTGATTTTTTCAATACAAAACTAACATTTTCGATAGCGAATAACTCGAAAACTATTAGTTTTATCAAAAAAATGTATAGAACGTTTTTGGCTTAAAATGAATGTTTTTAACAAGTTTTGCGATTAAAATATAATAAAAAATTTCCACCCCCATGGTAAAAACGCCTTTCGGAATCATATAGATTTTGATCCTTGGACTATCCACTACTTATTCTCAAAATTTCAAGCAAATCGATCCATTCTGTAAAAATTGCGAGGTGAAAAGCTTCGGTTCCTGGCGTACTACTAAGGCTACGGCTCCACGGGCGGGAAATTGACGCTAGCAGTAGCGGGAAACTTACGGCAGCAGCACAAATCTTGGCTCCACGAGAACGACAATTTACAACATGCATAGCGCCGCATCTGGCCGCATCTTGGTTTGTAGCAGTGCTGCCGTTCTAGTACAATTGTACTATTTCTAGTACTTTTTTAGCGAGTGAGTACGAAAGTACATTTTGTAAATTATCCACCCATTTCTAGTACATTTATTTCACAATCTATTTTCTTCACTTTATACAGATACCAACCAATAAAGGAGATGTATTATGTATTTGGTGATTTTTCTAGTGACTTTTTTGGTTATTGTATTGGTTGTGTGAACTGTCTTTTTAGTTAGCTGGCAACTGTGTTTTTAGTTTACACTTTATTACACCTGCCGTTGTGCCGTTTGCGACTTACTCTCTCTATGCTAATATATAACTCTATGCTTAGCTCCTCCATGTTTATTGTGGTTTATGTTTATAAACAAAAAATAGTCTAGCCGCGTTAATTAATCAATATTCTACAAGAAATATTTTAAGTATTTGATTTAATACTCGAGAGTATTTGTTTCTTAACTTTCATCTAAAAATGTATATATTTTTTTATTAGAACTTACACTTCTTGTTTTCTATATTTTTAGAGTGAGAATAAGTATTTAAAGTTTCAGTTGTTGTTTTAATGTAAATATAAACTACAGTAAAACCTGTGTTACCGGCCACCTGTACTAAAACGGCCAGTTAAAAAATTCCACAAACCAATTATATTATGTAGACTACAAAAACTGGCAATACCGGCCAACAGTCCTTTCATTTTTAATGGCCGTTACTGACAGGTTTTACGTTTTACTGTAGTGTATATTATATAAATAAAAAATAAAACTAGTTTTTGTTGTTTTCTTTGTCTTTTATTTTGGCATCTAACAAAATAACCTGTCATCTGTCATTTCTTCTTTTTTTGGGTTGTTATCTGTCATTTTTTTTCTTTTCTGAGCTGTCAAGTGTCATTTTTCCGTCGTTGGCGACAGTGAGTACAATCTAGTACATTTTATGAATAATTCTAGTACATTCCTAAATTTTTCAGCGGCAGCACTGGTTTGTAGTGGTTTCATGCAGAGTCGGCAATAAAGGGCCTGCGATGGATGCACTGCAGGCGGGCGCTCTTATTTGACGAGCGACAACACACAATACTGCAGTTGAACAGTGGATTGTGGATTCAGAAATCGGCTAGTTGAACCCCAGAATTTTATAATCCGTCTTTACAATAGCCGAGTTGATTTCCGAAGATGGGTAAATTGATTCCCGTTGCCATCTGGGGCTTGGTCGGTGTACTTAATGTTTTCTAGGAATGAGAAAACAATAAATTATTTTATAAATAGTTTTGTTACAAAAATGTATACCTATATATTTATAATAAAAAATATATCCTACATTGACATGCTAAATCTATGCTAAGGTATTTAAATGCCAGTCTAGGGGTATTATGTACGTTTTTGTCTATTTGGCAATAAGAAGAAAACCAAAGGTACTATCCCTTGCAAGATAATTCGGATGGAATTCCCCAGATTTTTTTGTGCTTGATATCGGCCCAGTCTCTTAATCTGGGGAATTCCATTCGAATTATCTTGCAATGGAGAATATATATAGACCATGGACGGAGAACATTTACTTAAAAGAACTTTGGGCAATATTCAAAAGTTCCATCTATATTCATAAATGGTGTCCAAACCTGTTAAAAATTGTAAAATGCTGTTACAGGAAAACATAATAGTTTGGTTTTCTATGTCGTTTACCATTAGAAAATCCTCGTTTTTGTTGGTTTTCACCTAGAAATGTTTTAATGTTTATGAGTTTCTTCCATACTTTTTGGTAATTTAGGCAGAAGAGATCGTCGGGCGTTATACATATTTTCAGACCAATTCCACATATTTGGTAGTCAAGGTACTAATATCGCCATTTCGTAATTCCTCATGCAAAATTTTCATATCACCCATTTTCATAGGTCCACTGACATCTTCTACGGTCTTTCGCTTCAAGGAGTTACTTAACATTTGACGATTGAGCACATCTTCGTTTAATTCACAATGATTGTGGTCATCCATAATTTCCGTCACTACGTTGTCCCCTTGGGTTTTTAAAAATGCTTTACATTTTTCTTTTGTCTGCGCACAAAAAAATCAACGCTTGTCATCATGCCGTCATTTTTTAAAGATTTGTGAAAACGCTATTTGAAGCCATTCCTGAGAAGACTAATAAATATTTTTGAAAAAAATAAACGCAGAATTAAATATTACAGTATTATCGAGGGTCAAAAGCCCCTGAGACCTTCTATAATGTTTATTTTAATAAGTCACAGGGTTTAATAAGTCTTCCTGTTTATTCTAAGGACTTTTAGCCCCCCGTATTAATGTAATATTTCATTCTGTGTTTAAATTTTTCAAAAATACTTATTGGTTTTCTCAGGATTTAAAAAAAATGAATGCGTTTAAAAATATTTCGCTCAAAATTTTGCGCCTACGGTCTCAAATGGGGTTAAAGTATTATCCATTTTTGTAATCAGTATTTCAAAAGCTTTTAAATGAGGTGTCACATGATGTACTTTCCCATTTAAAAAAATCAAAGTTATGTCTGTCACCTGAAGAGGCATCGCGTAAAGTTCGAAACATTGATGCTATATTATACTATGATTATTTTAAAAATCGACCTGCCCCAGTGTTTTGCTTATGTGCTAAAAATAAATAAGTTAATAAGGGGGTAACACTTATTCGAGCGCACTGTATGTATTACATTTTATATTTGATTATCATAAATGCATAAGCAATAAAATAATTACAAATTAAAAGCTATTAAAAGGTAATTGGAAGGATTACGATTACCGGGATTCAATTCGACCATCTAAATATTTTAACCCTTCTTAATTTAGATATTTACCTCCGCCCCTGTAAATTACTGTAAAAATGGGTCTGGACTTATCCATCTGCGACATGACCTTGACGACGCGTCTTTTACCGATCTTGAGCGATAGTTTACAGCATCGTGGAGCCGCCCAGTATTATCGTTGTTGGTTTCATTTATCACTCTTCATTTTGATGCTACTGCTAGCGTCAATTTCCCGCCCGTGGAGCCGTAGCCTAAGGTTGGCTATAGCCATTGAAAATTCGTCTCTATCTTCTGCTTTTCTGAAAAGCGTCCGTGTGTTTAGCTCGGTCCAGTAGCGAATGTTTTTCAGGCAAAATATTTGTCGTCTACCAGGACCCCATGTTGCTTTGATTTTACCCATCATAATCAGCTATAATAAGTAGTACTTATTACTACTATGTGCCGTAAATATGCTCTTTTTCTCTTTCTGGTAGTCAAAAGTTTTATGTCTTTTTCTATTCTGCGCAAAACCATTTTGTTCGTAATGTGATCGGTACACGGTATTTTCAAAATTCTCCTAAAATGCCATATTGCAAAAGCTTTCAGCTTTCTTATTAAGTCGATATTAAAAGTGCTAGCTGTTTGCGTGTTTACGCACATTTATACTGATATCTGACAATACGAACCAGTACGCCAATGCAGCTAATATTAATACATATATGGTTCATGTTTTAATACCCCACGCTCTCAAGCAGAGGGGATTGAAGGTTGAAGTTCACCAAAGGCAGATTCCAGAACCCCATTCGAGTCAAAACATTCAAAGAAGCAACATACATATTAACCTTTTATTTTTCAACACTGTTACATATCTAGTTTACTCAATATACATTTAAATTCAAAAATATTTACTTAGGTGCGAAGTGATTTACGACCACCCATCAACCTTTTTCTTCAACTTCGTACGGGGAATTCTCACGACGAGGTCGAGGCGCGTGTTGAAGCGAGCTTCAAGTGGGTCCTAATTTAAACGTCGGCAAAGAGAGATATAATATATATAATAGTGGAAAAGAAAGAGAACGCAGATACCCTACAAGACGGTAAAATTAGTAATATTTACTTTGTGATAAAATGTCCCGAATATGTCCCGAAGAATACAGGAAACCAAAAAGTTGACCGCCCTCAGTGGTGGAGATAAAAATATCAGTTGGTTTTTTTAATTCTCACAATGATAAAAATTAGAACAAAACGTAGTTTGACCATAAAATTACCACGCCACTGATCGTACCCTCGGCTGACGAGACATCCACACTATCCACAGGCTAATAAATTTTAGCATTTGGTGTTATTTTAAGGGTCATAAATACCAAATTTTGACAGAAATTTCTCTATCTCTTCTTGTGTTTAATCTTTTTTACGTTAGGTTGAATCCCGTCTTCAGTTTTTATCTTTTCTGTTACATTTTTTTATTTCACTCATAATGTCGCAACACGCTCTGTCAGTTTTCCTCTGTACAAACAAACATTTTGGTTCTTCGAGCAAATATATAATTAATTACCAGTGTCCTAGTGATCGCAGACAGGCAGACAGACACGCCCAGTTTAAAAAAGGTCAGTGTTGATATTTTCATATACCTACCCTTAAAATATCTTGATTTATAAGTGCTGAAATCTGATAACAGAAACGTGGTATTTTATTTACAATAAAGGTCGCCTCATATTATAATGCACGTCGCGTTTTCGTTACATAGCGTTTCGTTTGCGAAAAATATAATTTAATGGTTTTTAAATTGAACCATTCATATTGTGCGTATAAGACACGTAACGTAGCGTATAAGACACGTTACGTCTGCGTTCGGTTCATTCGAAAACAATATTTTTCGGATGTTGACAGATACGGGTCGTTTTCCCCTTGTTGTTTATGTAGGTATTTCTTTGAATTTGATACCGAGTATTTAGACCGGTCAGTATCGTCGCCCTCGCTAGCGAAATTATTCCGATTCGATTTTTTGCACAAATTTACTTAAAGAGAGGTTCTTATAACATATCCACAGGGTGCCAGGCGGTGCCGTGGTCGAAAAATTGTTTAAACAATCTTTTTTAAACAAATTCACAAAAATATTTTTTCATTCGAGCAATATTTTTTTTAGATAATTTGGGTAATTCTGAGCAAAAAAGGCTTCTTGTAATTTTTCTCTAAAATTGCGAAAAATCAAGGCTTAATAACTCGATTAAAAATTATTATTATGAATTTCAATAAGTGACCAAATCAAGTTTCAAACGACTTCTTCAAGGTCCTGAAGAGATTTTTGTCATTATTTTATTACAAAGCTGTTATTTTTAACTATTAACAATTACCGCTATAGTCCAACTGTATCGTCGCCCCCGTTAGCGAAATTAGATTTTTTTGCACAAACTTACTCAAAAAGAGGTCCTTATAACACATCAACAGGGTTCCGGGCGGTGCCGTGGTCTAAAAATTGTTTAAACAATTTTTGTTAAACAAATTCACAAAAATAATTTTTTATTAATAATTTAATTAAACCCAAATTAATAATAATTTGAGTTATTCTGGGCAAAAAAGGTGTCTTGTGATTTTTCTCTAAAATTGATTGTTGTCGAGTTATATGGCCATTTCCGCATTTTTGCAAGATATGTTTTTTGCTAAGAATAACCCAAATTATCTAAAAAAAAATCGTTCGTAATGAAAAAATTATTTTTGTGAATTTGTTTAATAAGAATTGTTAAAACAATTTTTTGACAACGGCACCGCCCGGCACCCTGTGGATGTGTCTGTTATAAGGACTCTTTTTGAGTAAGTTTGTGCAAAAACATCTAATCGAAATAGTTTCGCTAACGGGGGCGACGATACAGTTGGACTATAGCGCTAATTGTTCATAACTAAAAATAACAGCTTTGTAGTAAAATAATGACAAAAATCTCTTTGGGACCTTGAAGAAGGGGTTTGAAACTTGATTTGGTCACTTATTGAAATTCATAATAATACTTTTAATCGAGTTATTAAGCCTTGAAAATGGCCTTTTCGCATTTTTCAAATTTTTAATCGCATGTAACTCGACAACAATCAATTTTAGAGAAAAATGACAAGAAACCTTTTTTGCCCAGAATGACCCAGTTTATCTAAAAAAATATTGCTCGAAATGAAAAAAATATTTTTGTGAATTTGTTTAAAAAAAAATGTTTAAACAATTTTTCGACCACGGTACCGCCCGGCACCCTGTGGATATGTTATAAGGACTTCTTTTTGAGTAAGTTTATTTAAAAATATCGAATCGGAATAATTTCGCTAGCCGGGGTGACGATACTGCCCGGTCTAATTTAAAAAGTAGTTTTCGAGGCAATTTGTCATGTAAACATGTGTTGTGACAATAACCACATCTGCACCACACCAAACTGAAACCAACGTAAACGTTCTATGTATGATAATGTGAATGGGCAGTCCGATTGACCGTCTGCAAACGCTACGTGCCGAAAACGCGACGTGCATTATAATATGACGCGACCTTAAGACATTTTTGAGTTTATGTTAAAAGATTTAATTGCTTCACGTTCAAACTGCATTTTTATCTTTTTTTATGTCATAGACGAGGTGTCATTTTTATCTTTGACATTTTAAATATTTATAGTTTCGAATTTTGAACATTTTTTAAGTGTTATTTAAACATTTATTTCACACACCTTACAAACATTTTTTAAGGGTTATTTAAACATTTATTTTACAAACTTTACAAACATTTTTTAAGGGTTATTTAAACATTTATTTTACAAATACGTTGGGCTCGAATCATTACACAATAATACATTTAATTACATTTATATTTTTCTTTACACGCTTCTTCTTCTTTTATCAATTATTATAGGTAGTAGGTATTTTTCATTTTATAATTGTTACATTTTACAATTTTTACATTTTCTGACATTATCTACATTAGGTACATACTATAATTTATATTCCGATGGGTGAGTTGCGGAATTTAATTGAAATAAATGTAATAAAAATAAATAAACAACGAACGGTAATAATATTCTATTTATTGTGTGTAAACAAGCAGTATGTTGTTGACCTAAATAATACCGACGCTCGAAGGGTGTGCTTTATGCAAACGCTGGTAGAAAACTGAACTGGCTCGAAGCGAACCCCCAACTGTTATGTCAAATGATCTGCGGTTTCTTAGATAAAACAAAGACAGCCATAAATCGACAAGGTTTATGGATTTCAAGAATTTTTGACATTAGGAGGCTGGGACATCGTAATCAATTAAGAAATGTTTCTTTGAAAGAAACATTAATCTTATACAATCTGTTCAACGTTTCGTTTAACATCTGCCCTGTATTTACATGTGAATTTTGTCATTTCGTTTTGGGAAAGGTTATTAAAAAAATAAGAATTAAAATTAGTAGAAAATAGTAATTACAGCGTAATGCTATATACCCCCCTTCGAGTACGAAGACGATAAATAATACATAATATATACAAATTATAATGACAATTGAACATGGAAAAAAAATAATGCAAAGTTTATACAAGGAGAAAGAAAAAAAATCACTCGATTCACTTTGAACTAACACTTTCTTGGTAAGTTCCAGTAAATCTTGCTTTCCTCTTCGGTCTGTTGTTGTTTGCTTTGCTGGTCATTTCTTTTGTTTCGTGATGGGTAGAGTCGTGAAGTTCGTAAGCAGGTTTCAATCTGTCTATGGAAATTGTTGATTCCTTCCCGTTTACCCGGACGACAAAAGTCTTGTCACCTCGCTTAACAACTGGAAAAGGACCGTGATACGGGTTTTCTAAGCTGCTTTTGATTGTATCACGGCGGATGAAAACGTGAGAGGTGGTTTTCATGTCTTTGAAAATGAAGGTACTTTTGGATCCATGATGCGACGGTTGCGTAGGACGGAGGTTTTCGAAATGGTTTCGAAGCGTTTTTAGATAAATGTGAGCATTGTCGTCGGTGTTTCTTTGTGACGAAAACAATAGTTCACCTGGCAAACACAATGGTTCTCCGTACACGAGTTCGGCGGCTGAAGTACCTAAATCTTCTCTCCACGCTGCTCGTATGCCCAGTAACACTGCAGGTAGGCTTTCGGTCCATCGGATGTTTTCATGACATCGAATTGCTGCTTTTAACTGTCCATGAAACCTTTCTACCATACCATTTGCTTGCGGATGATAGGCGGTTGTCCTTAAATGGGAAGTTCCAGTTAATTTGCATAATGACTTGAAAAGATGCGATTCGAATTGTCGGCCTTGATCTGTTGTGATGCGCTTGGGAGTGCCGAAACGAGCTATCCAACCAGAAAAAAATGTTCTGGCTACTGTGTCTGCTTCTTGATTAGGCATCGGGAAAGCTTCTGGCCAACGTGTGAAACGATCGACACATGTTAAACAGTATCTGTTTCCTTCTGAAATCGGCATCACTATAATGTCTATGTGGACATGTTCGAATCGGCTGGAAGGTGGTAAATAACTTCCACTAGGTGAAACAATGTGGCGCGATATTTTCGCTTTTTGGCACTGTAGACACGCTCGAGTCCATTTCCTCACATCTGATTTAATGGATGGCCAAACATATCGCTGTGTGATCATCTTCACAGAACTGTTGATTCCGGGATGTGCTAGGTTATGCATGGTGCGAAAAATTGCCATTCGAAGTGGTTTCGGTACAAATGGTCTGGCTGTAGATGTTGATATGTCGCAGTACAAACTCACGTTTTGCTCGGAAAAACGTATTTTCTTCATTTGTAGTGATGTTTTCTCACTTAAAAAAGTTTGCAGTTCTGGATCAGTTTCTTGTGCGAGAGCTAAGTCAGTGATGTCGATATCTTTCTTGATGCTATCGACTCGAGATAGTGCGTCTGCCACAATATTTGTTAAACCAGAAATGTGCTGAATGTTAGTGCAAAACTGTCCTATATAGTCTAAATATCTAAACTGTCTAGGACTACATTTATCTAGCTTCTGAGTAAAGGCGAAGGTGATTGGTTTCTGGTCTGTGTATATCGTTATGTCCTTGCCTTCGATCATATGTCTGAAGTGTTTTATGGCTAGATATATAGCTAATAGTTCTCTGTCGTATGCACTATATTTCTTTTCGCTAGGTGAGAATTTCTTAGAAAATAAAGCTAAAGGTTTCATACCTGTATTCGTTTTTGTTGTAGTACAGCTCCCGCACAAAAATCAGAAGCGTCACAAGTGATGGAGATATCAACATCGTTTACAGGGTGGCTCAGTAAAGCAGCGTTAGCTAAACTGTTTTTGCAGTCGTCAAAGGCTTGGATTCGCTGTGGTGTCCATTCGATTGGTGTTTTTCCTTTGACACTACCTTTTAGGGCATCATGTAGTGGTGCTTGTAGCTCAGCTGCATTGGGTATGAACCTTCGGTAGAAGTTTAACATACCTAGAAATCTGCGTAGGTCTTTCACTGTTTTTGGCTGAGTGAAATTCTGTACAGCTGCTACTTTTTCTTGTGGAGGTGTGAGTCCTCCGTCTGATACTGTGTATCCCAAAAAGGTAATCTCGTTTTTGCCGAATTGACACTTCGCTGGATTTATCACAACGCCAAACTGCTTGAGCCTTTTGAAAATCTCTTCTAAATGCGACATATGCTGCTCTTCGGATTCTGATGCAATGAGAATGTCATCGATGTAGGCGTAGGCGAAGTCTAGACCACGTAAAATCTCGTCTATGAAACGCTGGAATGTCTGTCCTGCGTTTCGTAAACCAAAAGGCATATATAAGTATTCGTACAGCCCAAATGATGTGGTAACGGCGGTTTTTGTTATGTCATCGGTGGCTACTGGTATCTGGTTGTATGCTCTCACTAAATCTATTGTAGAGAAAATTGTCTTACCAGCTAGCGCCTGACCGAAATCTTCGATGTGCGGAATTGGATATCGATCTGGAACTGTTTTTTGGTTGAGACGTCGATAATCTCCGCAGGGTCTCCATTCCTCACCTTTCTTCGGGACCATGTGCAGTGGAGTAGACCAGTTACTTTTCGATGGTCTTATGATGCCTAGTCGTAGAAGATTTTCGAACTCTTTTTTAGCCCATTGCAGTTTGTCAGGTGCTAATCGTCGAGGCTTCGAAAAAACGGGTGGACCTGGTGTTGTATCGATGTGGTGCTTCGTTTGATGTTGAATGTCTTTCACGATACCGGCGGGTCGCGTGATTTCCGGAAATCGTAGCAGCAGTTCATGGTAACGCGACGCTTCCGCGATAGTCTTTACGCTGCCGTCGAAACACTCTTTAACGAGTCCCTTTGTTCGAAGGGTTGTCGTACTGTCTACTAAGCACTGGTTAGCAATGTCCACTAGGAGCGCGAAATGGGAAAGAAAATCGGCTCCGATAATGGGCTTTGAAATGTCCGCCACTACGAATCGCCACGTAAAATCACGCCGTAGTCCGATGTTTAATGTCAAGTTCACATAGCCGTATGTCGCGATTTTAGTGTCATTGGCCCCGTATAGTTCGTATGAAGTCTTTTCGCGTGCACCCCCGTACATATTTCCGCGGGAAAACGCACAGGTCGGCACCGGTGTCGACTAAAAACTGTTTTTTTGTATCATAGTCTGTTACGAAAAGGCGGCGAGACTTTGGGCTTCGATCGGATGCCGCATTTACCGACTGCCCGCGACGTTTCCCTGGAGCTTGCACGGAGGAGAGCACTTTTGGGCCTGGTCACCAAAACGGTAGTGATACCAACATAATATGTCACTATATTGTTCCCTACTGTAGCTACTGTCTCTAGGATATGGTCTTCGTCTTGAGTTGCTGAGGTTGCGACGGTATGTGTTAGCTTGTGCTCGAGCGCGCGACAAGCTAGCTAGCTGGATTTTCATGTCAGCTAATTCGGCTGTCAATTTCCCGATGGCCACTGCAATCCGATCTGAAACACTATTGTTGGCACTGGTCGTCATTTTCGATGTTCACTGTATATTATTAACCGGCAAAAATGTAATATTATTAACACTAACTCTTTTTTAAATTTTCGCGGCGGTTTAAAATACTCGCGAGGGTCACCAATATTCCGATGGGTGAGTTGCGGAATTTAATTGAAATAAATGTAATAAAAATAAATAAACAACGAACGGTAATAATATTCTATTTATTGTGTGTAAACAAGCAGTATGTTGTTGACCTAAATAATACCGACGCTCGAAGGGTGTGCTTTATGCAAACGCTGGTAGAAAACTGAACTGGCTCGAAGCGAACCCCCAACTGTTATGTCAAATGATCTGCGGTTTCTTAGATAAAACAAAGACAGCCATAAATCGACAAGGTTTATGGATTTCAAGAATTTTTGACATTAGGAGGCTGGGACATCGTAATCAATTAAGAAATGTTTCTTTGAAAGAAACATTAATCTTATACAATCTGTTCAACGTTTCGTTTAACATCTGCCCTGTATTTACATGTGAATTTTGTCATTTCGTTTTGCGAAAGGTTATTAAAAAAATAAGAATTAAAATTAGTAGAAAATAGTAATTACAGCGTAATGCTATATTTATTTTACATTTTATTTTACACCTTTCTTCTTCTTTAACAATTATTATAGTAGGTATTTTTGCATTTTACATTTCCTTTTACATTTATCTTCTTATTTAAACATTTGTCACCATGTCAAAACAAAACAAAAAGGAAACAGAACGTTTACAAACAGAACAGAACAAACGAACAACTATTAAAAATCACCTTACGAGATTTAGCGCATACTTTAACACCATTAAAACACAAGATCAGCCTAATTTAACGGGGTTAAATGCTAGGTTTGTAAGGGTTGAAAAATTGATTGACCAATTTGAAGAAGCTCAACAAATCATCGAAAATTTGGACAGTAAGTGTGATGAAAATTATAGAACTATTCATGATCCAGAACGATGCAGTTTTGAAAACATGTACCATGCGCTAATGGCCGAGGTAATGCACTTTTTAAACGCTAAAGCTCCTGATAACCCTGTCGACCATCAAGACAGTGCTACACATCAGGTTCTCGGGCGGGCAACCTTCTAAATTCAGTAAAGCTGCCTATCCTGAATTTACCTTCCTATGACGGAAGCCTGGAAACCTGGATGTTTTTCCGTGACAGTTTTTCATCCATAATACATGAAAACGATGCTCTAGCAAATGTCCAAAAATTCCATTACCTACAGCTCTCCTTGAAAGGGGAGGCTGCAGAAACAATCAGCTCGTTGCAAATAGGTGATGTAAATTATGAAGTAGCATGGTCGCTTATTAAAGAACGGTTTGAAAACAAGCAACTTCTAATAAATTTTCACATCAAATCGTTATTTAACCTACCGGCATTACAACAAGAGTCACACACTGGACTTAGGCAACTTTTAAACGGGTTACAAAAACATTTAAATGCTTTGGAAGTTTTGGAACGTCCCACCAAACACTGGGATGATATTTTAATATACTTATTGACCAGCAAATTCGATAACGCTACCAGACGCTCTTGGGAGAACAAAATTAATGCTAGCGAAATTCGCACACTCTCTCAGTTGACTGACTTCCTAAAAGATAAATGTCGAATGCTACAAACGTTGGAAACCGAAACCAAACAGCCAAGTAATAAATCTAATAGTAACTTTAAACAAAGGGAAAAAACAAGGACCTTTCTTACTAATACAACAAAACAATGCGTTTTTTGTAACAATGACCATAACATTTATCATTGTGAATCATTTCTAAACTTAACACCTTCTGAACGTTTAAATAAAGCTAAAGGTTTACGATTGTGCATTAATTGTTTAAACAACAATCATTCGACAAAACAATGTCGCTCTTCCGGTTGCAAGAAATGTGGTAAAGTCCACAACACTCTGTTGCATTTTCCAAAGCAGCCAGTTCAACAAACTTCTGTAGATGCTGACATTCCTATTGAGATTCCACAGGCCAACGAGACTTCTTCTAACTATTCTTCTTTAACATGTCATTCACCTGCCAAATCACAAATTTTACTCTCTACTGCCATGGTTAAAGTAGCTGATAAAAATGGCAATCTACACGATTGTAGAGTTTTACTTGACAGCGCTAGCCAATCTAACTTTATTAGTCAACGTTTACATCACATTTTACAATTACCTAAGACAAAGACTAACACTTCTATATTTGGTATTGCCCAAATGCACAAAAACATTAACTATTGTGTGTCTGTTGAAATGAAATCGACAATAAATGATTTTAACAAGAAACTGACTTGCTTAATACTGCCTAATATCACAGGATGCACGCCACAATTTTCATTTGACCTTACCACTCTGAATATCCCAAATCATATTACTCTTGCAGACAAACATTTTTACAAACCCGCCAATATTGACCTACTTATTGGTGCGGACACGTTTTGGGGCTTATTGTGCATTGGTAAAATTAAATTGGGAACCAACTATGGTCCCATATTACACAAAACTAAACTGGGTTGGATTATTTCAGGCCCTATTTCTAGTACCAAGTCCTCTAATGACACACAGAATTGCTACGTTTCGACTGAAACTGACTTCAACGAAACACATACACACTACGACAAATTCTGTGAAACTTATTTCAAGGGGACAACTTCACAAAATAATGACGGTATATTTACTTTATCAATTTCTTACAAACATCCCCTTTCCCCTTGGGGGGACTCTACCAAACAACTTATTAACTTACACCGCTTTTCCTCTTGGTGGGACCTTACAAAACAATTTCTCAACTTACTACTATTAATATTACTATTATTATTTACTATGTTTACCACTACTTCTAAAATTATACTTCAAAAACTTTGGAGATTAAAGATTGCATGGGATGAGTCTTTGCCCCATGACCTGCACAGTTTGTGGTCAAATTACAGTTCACAGTTGTTGTCCATACTTAACAACCTTAAAATACACACACCTTTCTTTACCAAAATCATATCTCCATTCAACTGCATAGATTTTGTGATGCATTGGAGTAGACGTCAGGCCTACGATGTACTGACACAACTTAAGAAAATTAATCTCAAACTTATTTTGCTTCTAAATAAAGGTAGCTCCAATTAAGAGCGTCGCCGTATACGGATTTCCAATATCCGGTGCCCTTTTTTTTATACTACTACTACTTCGAGTGTATACAGTACTCTGTATTACTTTTTTTCTTTGCTACTTTTACAATTGTATTTCTTACTTTACTACCTTTCAATTTACGCTTTAAAATTTACAATTTAAACTTTACAATTTACAATTAGACACAATTTAGAGAACACGTACAGTCGGTACGACTCTACAATTGTACTTTCTTGGATATAATACTTATCCTCACTTATCAATTCAATCTAAGAAACAAATCTCCTCTCATGGAAATCAATTTTCACGCTTAACTTCTTCTGGGCCTTTTCTACATCCGGCATTGACTATGCTGGAACATTTTCTTTATCGTGACAGGACGGGAAGAAACTACCAAAGCATATATTTTATTATTCGTTTGCTTTGCAACTAAGGCCATCCATTTGGAAGTTGTAAGCGACTTAACGACTGATTGTTTCTTAGCAGCCTTACGTCGGTTTATGTCTAGACGAGGTAAATGCAAAACAATATATTCAGACAATGGAAGCACATTTGTTGGAGCAAATAACGAGATAAAAAACTTCTTAACTTCTAACAGCCTTGATGTCTAAAATCACAAATATTTTACCGCTTTTCTGTGTCAGGTGGAAACACGTTTAAATTCAAGGTCCATTTGTCCTGTTTCCTTTGATCATAGTGATCCTACTGCCTTGATACCTACACATTTCCTTATTGAAGACACCCTTATGTTAATCCCTGACCTAATTAGCTACAACATCAAGGAAAATAGACTTTCTCGTTATGCACACATACAATCTACTACACTTACATTTTTGGACCAGGTGGTCCAAGGAGTACATTTCCACTTTGCAACAACGAGTAAAGTGGAAGCAGAACTGTCATCAATACTTACATATCGGAACATTGGTTCTGATCAAAGAAGATGGTCTACCACCTTTGAGATGGAAGCTCGGACGCATCCTCGAGACTCATCCCGGTAAGGACGGCGTTATCCGCTCCGTGACGGTGAAGACCGCATCCAGCATCTTCAAGAGACCTGTGGTGAAGCTGTGCGTGTTACCGTCTGAAGGTGAATCGCAGTGAGACATTTATTTTAAACAATCTTAATTTTTATTTTATTTTGCACAATTTTAACTTTACTGACTCTACGTTTTGTTACTATTTAACTCGGACAGTGAAGCGTAGTGAGCAATTATTTGGACAATTTTAATTTTACTTTTCGTCGAACAATTTTGATTTTACTTTACTTTGAACGATTTAAATTTACTTTATTTTAAATACTTTTATTTTCCTATTTTACTTTCGTTTTTGTATATATCCTACTTTATAACTATTTTACTTACATTTACATCCTTTTTTTACTTGTAAAAAGAATGTAAAGCAGAGGTTCCCAAACTATTTTTTCTCGTAGACCCCTTCAAAAATTTACTGGTTTCGGTGGACCCCCTGCTGCTACATTTTTACCATATTCCCAAAACTCGTTCCAAATGTGAAGATATAACGATGGAAATTGGCGTCGCGGGTGAGCTCCAACCCTAAAATCATCATCACCCAGCTCTTTGCGTCCACTGCTGGACATAGGCCTCCCTCATTTTTGTTCATTGTGCTCTATTTTGAGCACTTTGCATCCAATTTCTTGACATTTTCTTGAGATCGTCAGTCCAATGAGTAGGTGGTCTTCCTCTACTTTTTTTTCCTAATCTCGGCCTCCACTCAAGTAATCTCTTCGTCCATCTCCCATCACTGATTCGGGCGACGTGTCTGACCCAGTTCCATTTCAGAGTGGCAATTCGGGAAATTACATCGCTAACTCCTGTTCTCCGTCTTCGAAAATAGTGCTAAATTCGGAGTGATAAAAATAAAGAAAAAATAGTAGGTATATTTTCTTACGATCTATTTATTAAAATGATAATGATAACAGACTTAAAAGAATTAAAATAAAACACTAATAACGTTACGTAACTTTAAGTATGCAAATCAACAATAAAAAAATATCCCAATAATTTTAATGGGAGGAATGTACTTGATGGATTGACAGCAAATTATCAATATTTGGCTTTAGTTTTGTTAGGATTAACCGCAAATCTCCCCGTCTGCGATGTTTAATGTGTTCCTTTTTTTTTTGTCAATAGGTTTGTAACTACACTAAAACTTTTTTCGACAAGGTATGACGAGGGAAACGCTATGAAAAGTTTTCTCGCAATTTCCCACAGCCCAGGATATTTTTCAGGTATTTCTGCCTGCAGCCAAAATGTTTGATAGCCTTTTTTAAATTGCACCTTCAGCTCTTCATTGGTGCTGAGCTCTAGTAGTTCCTCTTGTAATACCACATCCGCCACTTCCGTTTCATCAAATGGATTTATGACCCATGGTGGTATTTCCATTATCAAAATATCTTCAAATCTGTTTTTGAAGTCATCATGCAGCGCATTTAAATGTTGAACGTATGTCTGAATATCTTCATCAAGACATGCTGTACGTAACAAGCACAGGACTTACACATTGTAAGCACAGGATTGTGGGATCACAATCAGTAGAATTGCATATGCAAGTAATTTGCAGCAAAATAGAATTCTACTCATCGTGACAGTGGCGGAGTGATTTGGAATTTATTTAAACAAATTTGCATTTTTTATCGTAAAGTATCAATGGAACAAATAATGTTTTAATAGAAGGGACTCAAAAATGTGATTATTAGGCATTATAGTAAGTTTTTTGATTTAAGATATTTTTGATCAAATTTTAGTGTAGAAAACGTAAAATACTGTTTTTACTTTTACCCCCATTCCCAAAATACATGTTCTTCTATTTGGCTAATAATTTGCCCACAGATAGCCAAAACACAGGACTTAAGTGGTTAAAAGAATTTGTGTAGTTTTACAATATAAGAAAAGTTACATGCAATAATATCTGAGTCAAAATTATATAGTCCAGTCGGGTTAGCATTTGATTTTGCATGTCAAGCTACCCCAGCAAGATTCTATTCTGTTTTGACTGAAATTGTTAAAATTATGGTTTCAATAATTTCTTTTATTATAAATTTTTTGTCCCGTCGAGATTTTCCGAGTTATGGGGCGAAAATAGTGACAGTTAGAGCATAATTATTGAATTATCTCGTTTATTATTAGTTTTAGAACAAAAATATACTTATACAAAAGTGGAAAGAATTAAATTTTATACAATTTTGATTTTTTTCATTTTTTGCTAAAATCAATATTTCAGGTAGTACGTATGCGGTAAAGGCGCGATCATAAGACCTGATTGGTTTGAGAGCAGTGGTTTTTGTTCAATATCTCCTCCATTTTCAACTTTTCGACAAAAATGGTAGAAATTGAAATTGTTCCAAATAAATCGTCTTTACAATAATTACTACAATTTTTTTAACCATTATTTTCACAGGGCCGATATTTTCCGAGTTAATTGTACCTATATAATTACAGTAGCCGCCTATATTTTTGACACATATTATTCCACGTATTTCTGTTGTATTGTAAAACTATACAAATTCTTTTAACATTTAAAGTCCTGTGTTTTGGTTATCTGTGGGCAAATTTTCAGTCAAATCGATAGACATGTATATGGGGAATGGAGGAGAATGTAAAAAACGGCATTTTAAAGTTTTCTACACTTAAATTTCATCAAAAACTTGTTATATAATCTAAAAATAATCTTTTTAATCAAAATAACTTGTTACAATATATTTTAATGCTATTTTTAAGTCCCTACCATTAAAACATTATTTTTTCCCATTGATATTTTACGATAAAAAAATGCAAATTTGTTTAAATAAATACTAAATCACTATAAAGTGTTCGTGGACCCCCAATTACAACTTGTGCACCCCCATTTTTATTTCACGCCAATGTAGACCCCCGTTGAGTCCCTCGTGGACCCCTGGGGGTCCACCTGGACCACTTTGGGAACCACTGATGTAAAGGATCTGACTGTTTTTGGTCACTTCACTGAAGTAACCAATTGAAACCCAATGGTTTCAAGGGAGGACTTATGTTTACGCACATTTATACTGATATCTGACAATACGAACCAGTACGCCAATGCAGCTAATATTAATACATAATATATGGTTCATTTTTTACTACCCCACGCTCTCAAGCAGAGGGGATCGAAGGTTGAAGTTCACCAAAGGCAGATTCCAGATCCAGAACCCCATTCGAGTCAAAACTTTCAAAGAAGCAACACAAATATTATCCTTTTATTTTTCAACACTGTTACATATCTAGTTTACTCAATATACGTTAAATTCAAAAATATTTACTTAAGTGCGAAGTGATTTACGACCACCCATCAACCTTTTTCTTCAACTTCGTAAAAACAAACACTAGCTTCGACATGAAGAAGAATAGAGTGGATATAACATTTTACCATGTGATATCGGATTTCAGATTGAGTCTTTGGTTGCCCAGAAATTTCCTTATATGTATTCAAAAGCTGCTCTTGGTTGCTCTACACTTGATCGAATTTCTGTTTTCGGATTTCGATCTTGTGTAATCCAGACTCCCAAGTATTTTATTTTGTATACTTTTTCGATATCTTCATTTTTAATCTATTTCCTTTTTACAACTTTATCCCTCCTACGGATCACCATGTTTTTGTTGTATTTTTTGTTTATTATTAAATCAAACCGTTGGATGAAAGAAATCACGATCCTTAGTAATGGGGAAACGACAGGAGAGAAAGAGAGAGAAACCAAACTATTCCCCAGTATCACAAGTTGTGTTTAGTGTTTAGAAAAATCTAACATTGTTAACCCTAGAATACGGCACCGTTTTTTCCAAACGTAAATAAGGGACTATCGTAAAGTTTACTTCTTCATAGAAAAAAGCCTATATTTTTTACTTTGAATTTTTTATTCAGTGTATAGAAAACAATTAATATTCTTAGAATAAAAATAATAGCATAAAATTATGAAACAAACATAATTTGGGTATTTTTAGGAACATAGAGTCCAAATATCTCCTCGGTGTTCTCCGCAAATTGGCTTCTTGCACTCCCTCCTTGCAATAGTTGGTGGTCATGCGCCTTTTTTTGTCTGGACAGTAGAAACAAGTCTTTCTCACCTTTTTCTGGGTCATATTCGCATCATCTCCTTTAGTTATGTTGAGGATTTCAGCTATGTTTTGGCGAAAAATTTCGACGTAAACTTGTGGGGTTGTATCTGTTTATCGCCATGACTATGACTGCTATCGGAGCCATAGGATTCAGTTTCCAAATTGTCCTCTCTTCCCAGTCACTATCACTATCTTCAAACGGATCTGGATCACTCTCTTCCCCGTTCATAATACGTGCCGCTTCCTCCTCCAGTTGTTTTGCGGACAAAAACTTTGTATTTGACATTCTAATAAGAAAAGCTCTAATATTAAATATTATTATCCAACATAATACGAAAATGATCACGTTCATCGGATCGTTAGAAAAAGTCTAACTACGCGAGTGTTAGTGCTGTAGATTTTGTGAAACATCACTTAAGAAAAGTAATGATTTATCATAAAAGGTAAGGTTTGTAGTGAACTATAGATTGTTGGCCCATCCAGCAAGATAACGTTACCGTAACGTTATATTTAGGTTTTTTGTATTGTTACGTAACATCTGTCAAAAAATGACGTTACTGATACGAAATTTTAATACCGATAGGTACATATTATCAAATTATATAATTAGTCTATGTGGTGAGACCGCTCCCGTCTGGAAAAATTTCTGATTCGGTTTCTTTGTGGATTCCTATTCAAAAATGTCCCCTTTAACCCTTAACTTGGCGGTGTGTACTCCAGGATACGTTGTTTATTATAATTAATTTCTCTGTATATACGTAAAGTTGCCGCGATATTTTAAACGTACCCTCTCCATAAAGTATTCGCCTAACCAATAAATTAATTTGAATGTCATACACAGAGATTTCCACCAATGAGAGAGCGTTTTATGTAAGCGTGCTAAAAATGGCTTCCAAAAAAGGTGTTAGTTTGTGTCATTCGGAAAGTAAATTCATTTTTTAAATGTTTTAAGTTATTATATGAATAATAATATAGATTGACCCAAGAAATCTAAAAATATATGTTCCAGATCAAAAAAACATGATCTTTTGTATAAAAATTGTTTAAACAATTTCTGCCCAAAAATTCCGCCCGCCACCCTTCAGATTTGTTTAAAGGGGACATTTTTGAATAGGAATCTACAAAGAAACCGAATCAGAAATTTTTTCAGACGGAAGCGGTCTCACCACATGGACTATATGAATTTATTTGTTTCCGAAAAGTGGCTTTTTGGTAGGTGTTTAATATGTATGAATTTATTCTTCCCCAAAACGTGGCTTTTTGTTAGATATGCAATCTCGTTTAAGATTGCAGCGCCATCGCGTATTTATTTCGAACCTTTCAAATAGAGATAGACATTAATACATAACCTTACATTTCCGTGCTTAAAATCGTGTATGTTTTTATTGAGCTATGGCAAAAAAAGCTAATTATTATTGTTTTGTGCCTCAATTTGATTCTTGAATAAAGCGTAATAGTAATTTATCATTTCATTCTTTCCCTAAAAAGGATAAACAAGATAGAATTCTATTCAATGCCAGTTTAGCTGAAAAATGAAATGTATGGAAATATCTTCTAAAAATGGGAAAGGAGCCTAGTCCTTATATGAAAGTGTGCAGTTTACACTTTAAGAATGAAGATTACTTTAAGAGGATGGGTGCGTATTTTCGGCTGCAATGCTATTCAAATGGGGATTCATTTTTTTCGAATCCTGAGAAAACTAATAAGAATTTTTAAAAAATTTAAACGCAGAAATAAAGATTACGTTATAAGTGAGGGCGGAAAGTCCCTGATAACTTCTATAATAATGTTTATTTTAATAAGTTACTCAAGTGAAAAACTAAGAGAAAATTTAGTGTGATTTTTAATTTCAAATATCTCATTCAAAATAAACTTTTTATTTATTCTAAGGGACTTTCGGCCGTCGGTAATAATTTAGTCTTTCATTCTGCTTTTAAATTTTTTAAAAGTATTTATTAGTTTTTTCAGGATTCGAAAAAAATAGACACCATGTCCGTGGAAATCTTTTTCAAATCTATCTTTGTCTTACAACGCACTCAGTCTAATAGAATCTTGTCAGCATATTGTCAGTCAGACAGTGACAATCAGTGACAATTTTACATATTTGACATGGTATCGGGAATATTTTGAGTTGTTGATTAAATAATATTGATATAGGTATAATGTATTTGATAAATAATTGATTTAAGACGTGAACTTAATAAAAAGTTATTTATTGTGTATTATTTGTGGAAGATCCAAGCAGAGAATACATCAGAATAATATATTCTGTGATCCAAGTATTTTGTTGATAAAGATATTCAAAATTGTAAGCGTTCCATAGTAACAATATATTATTAAAAAATCACTTTAACATTTTTCCTCTTTTCTCGATTGAGTATTAGTTCTTGTTGTACATATAAATTATTACAATCACTAAATACATAGTTAGTGAAAAAATTATTACATTTATTAACTGAATTAATAATTTGCAATTATACAATTACCAGTTATCAAAGAAGATTCAAAAGCCATCTCTTTAAGTTAATGATGACATTTTCAAGTAGAATGACATTCTAGTAATGGTTACATATTATCCATACCAGTCTGAATTTTACTACACGTAATTTGCGGTGTACAGACAGAAAAGTAGGGATAGCCGTAAAATATTTGCGAATTATGTAATTTTCCCAAAATTGGCAAAATTACTAACTATTTAATAATTATTAATTATTTAGTAATTATTTTTTTGCCAGTTTTACCAAATTGGCAAAACTACTTACTAAACTCACTAGCCAGTTGTGTCTGAGTTTAGCGGACCCACTATAGCTGGGGAACATACGTTATTATAAGCACTACGTATTTTATACCTTTTTTGGTTTATTACAGGCAAATATGGTCAAGAAAATAGAGAACCAGTGACTAAAATGATACGAAGAGATAGACAGTGATGATAGTCACCACTAAATTCCAATCAAGGTTTAAGTAATATTTGTTCTGAAGAAAGTATACACAATACAGATTCTGAGCAGTCCACACAAGATCTACCTAGTGATCCTGAAGATCCCATAAAAAAAGAGGCCAAGATGATGACTAGACTTAGGCAAATATGCAAATTGCATATTTTGCATATAATGCATAAAAAATGCAAAAATGTCAAATTTTGCATATTTTTATAAAAATGAGGATAAAGTGCATGTAATTTGAAAATTTGGTGTTAACTATATATTTTTATACTCAAACTTACAGATAGCATGAAAATGCCAATATTTAATTTTGTTTTATAATCACTTGGTATTCAAATTCTTGGTATAGTAACTAATAAAAGACAGCGGCTTATAGTTTTGTCACGTTTTGTCATGGAATTAAGGGTTTGTGTTTGACAGTTTATGTCTCTAGGTAAAAATTTTTATTTTGACGGTCAGTTTCACTTGGTTTTTGGTTTCACTATTGTTGTAAAATTGGAGGCGTAAACAACGTGTATTTCTAATTGTGAATAATTATTGTGCTTTGAAAATGCCAAAAATAAGCAATGTTTCAACTTTTGGATAAAACCTTACAATGAGCTATCTATGGATATGGATAAAGTTTATTGCTCATGTTGTGGCAAAACCGTAAGTACGTACGTATTATTTTTTATTTTATTTTAAAAATTTACACGGTGGTACAAACAAAGATTTTAAAATTGGAGATTATGTGTAAGAAATGTACCGACACAAGGCTAGTTTGCAATAAATCGATGTATTTTTTCTTTTTTCAAGCATTTTTTAAACTCCTTGCGATAAAAAATAGGATACCTATTTAAAATTCAAATCATTCAATAGTCTACTGAAAGGTCGCCAACATTTTTTTTCTAACAATAGCATAGTTTGCTTTAATTTTGCTAAAAACAAAAACATATCATATATTGGACTTAGTTAATTAATTAAGTGCTTTTAAATTATGCTCACAGTATTTTTTCTTTAAATGTAAACAGAAAAGACCAAGAGCCTCTTGTAAATATTTGGGGGTTCTTCCTTCTTGCACAGTCATTTCTTGACATTTTCAAGATTACTGCACCGATTTTTATTTGATTTAATTTAAATATTTTAATTGTTATTCAAAAACGGTTCATTTTTAGTTTATTTATACAATCTTAGATTTTAAAAATAGGTACAACTATAGAATATTTATATTCTTTTTTAGATTTCATCTGAAAAAAAAAATTCAAATAGATCAGCATGTCAGAACCGCGAAACATTTAGCTAAAAAAGTAAAAACCACATCCGGTGAAAAATATCAACCTTCAGTGTCCAAATGCTTTCAGTCAAGTTCCAAAAACAAACCGAACAAGAAACTTTTAACGAAGACTTGTGTCGTGCATTAGTATCTTCTAATATACCGCTTTCAAATTTATCTAATAAAAACTTTAGTTCTTTTTTAAAAAAATATTGCAAACAAAACATTCCCAGTGAACGAACTATAAAGAGAAATAATGTCAATTTGTTATACTCAGTTATCCACAACATAAAAGCCGAAATAGGTAATAATTACTTTTACATATTTTATCTGTGGACGAGACCACTGACTCGTCAGGAAGATACATTGTGCACTTATTGATTCGTGTACTTAGTAGCGATGAAACACTTCCAAAATCGTATTTAATTTCCTGTAAGCAAGTGGAAAAAACCAACCAAAAACCAATCTAACAATATCACGGTTTTTACAAGAAGCATTAGCAAACTTTTTTCTTCCTGCTGCTGTGCCTAATGATAAATTATTGCTTATTTTATCTGATGCCGCACCATATAATATGGTGAAAGCAGAACAAAATTTAAAAATATTTTATCCAAACTTAATACATGTCACTTGTTTAGCGCATGGCACATGGAATAAACAGAGTTGCGGAGGAAGTAAGAAAAAAATCTCCACTAGTTAACAGTTTAATAGCGAGCGTCAAAAATGTATTCCTGAAATCACCTGTAAGAATAAAATGTTACAGAGATATGCTTCCTGCTGTTCCACTGCCACCGCAACCCATTTTAACACGTTGGGAACATGGTTAGAAGCAGCTAATTTCTATGCTGATCATTTTGTTGATTAAAAAAAATAATTAACCCTTTTAACGGATGATAGTTGCCAATCTTTATTGGAAGCTAAGCAAGCCTTCCAAAATAACATCCTCCAACAGCAACTGTCAGTCATAAAATCAAATTATAGTTTTGTCCAGAAAACTATAACTCAATTACAATCCTCTTTAAAAATTATCATTGTTAGAGAGTACAGTTTTAATAAAAGAATTTGAGTCATTGTGTCAAAACGTTAAAGGTACTATTGGAAAGGAAATTTTTCAAAAATTTAAAGTGACCATGGAAAAAATAGTGGTTACCAGGTTCTTTCTGAAGTGGTTCAAGTACTAGCTGGGACATTTTCCGAAGCACTTAATTTAGAACCATCTATTATAATAAATTTGAAAAATGCACCAGTTACATCAGTTGATGTCGAAAAAGTTTTTCTATTTACAAATATATGTATTCAGATAGGAGCCATAAGTTTTTATTAGAAAATTTTGAACATCATTTGATAATCTATTGTTACCACAATTCAAAATAATATTTATATGTTAAAATAATTGTATATGTTAAGTATTTATAATATTGTAAGTATTATTGTAAATATTTTTTATTAGATGCATATTTTCTAGATAAATATGCATATTTTGCATAAAATACTGCATATTTTTGCATAAAATACTGCATATTTATGTGCATATTTCATACTTTTTTATTTGCATATTTGCCTAAGTCTAATGATGACGTTCTAAGATTTTATGGCAAAGGTAAAATACCATAGTTAAGACATAAGCAGCATACTCTCAAATGGATCACCAAATCCAATGGATCAAATATTATTACGAACTTACTTGAGGTAAAAGCAAAAGCAAAAGGAGCAAAAATTATACTACTAGAATGCTAATTATTGTCTTTCTCGGATTCTCTGATCAATAATAATGTAAAATACACAAACAAAAATAAATAATATAATGAAAGTATTTTATGCTCGACCTAGGGATGGTCCTGCTGGTGACTACGAGGAAATGCAAGCATTTATCCGAGTTTTGTTTCTTGTTTCTACTTTTGCAGCTACTATGTCCAAGAAAATATTTCACCAAATATTTCAAGCTATAAGATTGGACGACCACTAACATGCAAGAGAATTCGGCAGTGTTGATAATCTTGCACCCATTCTGTTGATTCCCGTGATTATTTTGGGCAAAAGATATTCCACCACGGAGAAGAGGGCACAACTGCCCCTGGCAAGGAAAGCATGCCTTGTCACAGTATAAAGAGGGACAGTAGAACCACTCTCCGAAAAATTGGAAGTAAAATCTGCAGTCGCGCATGGCGACCGCGCAATGTTGTTAGTCGCTTTTGACCCACTAGCCCAGTCGGGTTAGACGAAGAACAGGCCCAACCTTGCATTAGGAGCTGCCCCAAATTTTATTTTTCTAATATTTAGAGGGAGTCAATAGTAGTGTAAATTTAAAATCTCGACTGAATTCCGTTATTGCGTCAGCCTCCATCTTGAGTTTAAACGAGAACCGTTTTTGCTTAATATCTCCGCCATTTTAGATTTTTCAACAAAAAGTATACGAACCAAAATTGTTGAAAATGTAATTTTGTATAATTTCTATTACAATTTTTTCGTGCATATCTATACAAAAATAGAGAGAAATAAATTCTACACAATTTTGATCTCTTTCGTTTTTTTGCTAAAATTATTATTTAAGGTAGTACATATGCGGTAATGACGCAAGCATAAGACCTGATTGATTTTATAGCAATTGTTTTTGTTCAATATCTACGCCATTTTCAACTAAAATTGTTCCAAATATGATTTCCTACAATTTCTTTTTAAAAAAAATTTTCATACGGTTGATATTTTCCGAGTTAAATGGGAAAATACTAAAAGTGGTGGGGGGAGCATAATTATTGAATTAAATCTTGTTTCCGAGCTGCTCCAAATTTTATAATTCTATCATTTAGGGGAGATGAATAGTAGTGTAAATTTAAAATCTCGACTGAATTTCGCGGTTGCATTAGCCGCGATATTGATTTTAAAGGAGAACCGTTGTTGCTTAATATCTCCGCCATTTTTAACTTTTCGGCAAAAATGGTAGAACCTAAAATTGTTGGAAATGCAATTTTCTACAATTTTTTTGCACAATTTTTTTATGCGATCAATATTTTGCGAGTTAAGGGGGAAATAGTGGAAGCGGAGGGGAAGCATAATTATTGAAGTGTCCCATTTATTATTAACTTTACGACATAATTGTACATAAACAACAATAAAGAGAATTATATTTTATACAATTTTTGAAAATTCCAATGAAACATCAACCAAACTAAGTATATAAAAGGCATAAATAATAATTTATATGCATTAAGTTCACTTAATTTTATTAACTAGCGGGTTTTATTGGTTGAATTTGTCTGTCAATATTTTAAGTTTCATGTCAGCTAATATATTTTTATATTTCAACATTTTTTTTTTAATTTTGGACTCTATTGAGGGGAATTTCCCCATTCCGCTCGTAGACCCGCCACTGGCTCTCTCGGAAAATTGTAGTAAGTCGTAATTGCAACAATTTCAGTCCTTACACTTTTTGTCTAAAAGTTGAAAATGGCGGAGATATTGAACAAAAACAAATACTATAAAATCAATCAGGTCTTACGCTCGCATTTTTACCGCATACTTATTCCCTTAAATATTGATTTTATCAAAAAAATTAAAGAGATAAAAATTGTACATTTAATTGTCTTCATTTTTTTATAGGTACATATTTGTTGTAAAACTAATACATAATAAACAAGATAATTCAAAAATTCCATAATTTTTCTCTTAACTGTCACTATTTCCCCCCATAACTCGGAAAATCTCGACCGCACGAAAAAAATTATAATAAACGAAATTATAGAAAATCGTATTTTCAACAATTTCAGTTTCTACACTTTTTGTAGAAAAGTTGAAAATGGCGGAGATATTGAGCAAAAACTGTTCTCGTTGAAAATCAAGATGACGGCTAACGCAACGGTAGAATTCAGTCGAGATTTTAAATTTACACTACTATTGACTCATCCTACCGATTAGAAAAATAAAATTTGGGGCAGCTCCTAATGCAAGGTCAAATGCTATCACGACTCGGCTACACTCTCGCATTGCTAGTAGCATAGAAACGTATATGTATATAAAAATAAATAGATAAAAATAAGAACGTATGTAATTCATTTGTTTCAAAATACATTTGAGTGCTGTCCGAAAACTGAAAGAAATGTTTATTCGACAAATAAACATTGTTTTTTGCCTTAATTAAATGTTAAAACTTCCACCCACCGGTTTCTTAGCAGTTTGAACATTGAATTTAATCGAAAAGCAATTTTTATTTGTGAAATAAACAATATTATAGGTTTTCATGAGAGCAGTAAAATATACTTTGAATTAAATAAATTGCTTACATTCTTCTTTTTGTGTCAATTATTTTATTAAAATAATTTTTTTCGTACACCCTGTCAAAAAAATCATTGATTACGTCATCATGCCCAGGTGGATGACGTCACTACTATGACATATATTCCAAAAAGTCATAATTTAAAAATAAAAATCAACCTATCTCAGGATTTCTTTCCAAATTCGTCCATTCTCGAGATAATGAATTTATTCCAACTCAAACGTCCTCACTGTATAACTTTTGTTATTTGAACATTTTCATTAACTCACGAAATTTGAAGTGAATCTGTTCAGTCAGACAAAATTTGGAGGTGAGTATTTCGAGAGTGACTGGACTAATTATATTTTATCAAAATACTGAATAAAGAATCGGTTAGTTTATTAAAAAACCTTTAAAATGGCTGTGCTGTTAGTTTTTTAAATGGATGGAATTATTTTTAAACATTTTAAAAGTAAATAAATTGTTAATAACTTTTGCACAAATGCTTTTACAACTGAATCGGTTATTTTTGAAAGGGGGTAGCACTATTTTCAACTTTTCGAGTTATAGTAAAAAACCTTTCTCTCTTTATGTCATCTGGTGTTAAGTGCAGTTTCGCAGTATAAACTATAACCATGCAGCTCATCAGTGCTTGCTTCCTTTCAACACCAAATGAAGCGAATAAAGAAAGAGAGAAGGGTTTTTACTGTAACTCGAAAAGTAAAAAATGGCGTTTACCCTCTTTCAAAAATAATCGATTCAACTGTACATGTTACTCCAGCGAGAGGTTTTGTGGATAATATTTGAAACAACAAATTGTTTTTAAGCAATTCTACTTGGTTATATTAATAGGCCTGTAGAAATTTGATATATAGCTTAACGGTGTCTAGTCGGACAAACTTTGTTGTACTTACGGGAACACTGGAACAGGGGAAGTTTTAATTGTCGAATACTTTGTTTTGTGGAATAATTTGGAACGTCAGACTACGAAAACGTCCCATGTATTTTGTCGAGCAGAACTTCCAATTGATTTGTTACCCTTTCATTAAACTTCATGAAAAAATCAGACTGCTATTTTTCACCTGTCATAATTTCTGCCATTTGACATGTTCTACGTGTCGGACCTATTAAAATACCCAGTTGGTGATAAAAACTGCTCTGATTTTTGGATAAGAGTTTAATGGAAGGGTAACAAAAAAAATTGGAAGTTCTCTCTCTCTCCGACAAAATACATGGGACATTTTTGTAGTCTGACGTTTAAAATTTTTACCTTTTCCACAATTAGAACTTCCCTGTTCCAGTGTTCCCATACATCAAAGTTTGTCCGACTAGACACTGTTAAGCGAATAACAAATTTTCAGCTTGCCTATAAATAATTTACAAAAATTAACAGTTTTTTGCAAAGCTCTAAGTAGTATAGTATAGTTGATCCAAAAGATGGCATAACCCAGACATCCAAAGTGAAAGTTATCCTTCAACACCAAATTGTTCTATATGCTCCACACAATGTCCAGAAAAAAGTCACACCATTTTGAGCGTCGGGTTTGGGAGGGAGAGGGGGGAGAAATCGGTAAATTCGTAGTTTTTTAAGTTTTTCGCCAATATTTCTAAAACTATGCGGTTTAGCATGAACAACTCTCTATACAAAATTGTTCTACATTAAATTTGAAATAAAAAGGGTTATATGCATAATCTTTCTAAAATGAATGGTTCCAAAGTTACGGAGGTAGTATAATATAACTGGTCCAAAAAAAGGCCTAACCCAAACATCCACAGTAAAAGTTTTCCTCCAACACCAAAATGTTCTATATGGTCCACATATTGTTCAGTAAAAAGTTACACAATTTTGAGCGTCCGGTTTGGGAGGGAGATGGGAGAGAAGCCAGTAAATTAGTAGTTTTTTTACGTTTTTCGTCAATATTTCTAAAACTATGCATTAGCGTAAACAATGTTATATACAAGAATGTTCTACATGAAATTTAAAACAAAAAACGTTTTATACATAATTCTTATAAAATCAACGGTTCCAGAGTTACGGAGGGTGAAAAGTCGAGGTTTTCGATACTTTTTATATTTTTTGGGCAATATTTATGATATAACTATACCAAAAACCCAGACATCCAAAGTGAAAGTTATCCTCCAACACCAAATTGTTCTATATGGTCCACATAATGTTCAGAAAAAAGTCACACCATTTTGAGCGTCGGGTTTGGGGGGGGGGAGAGGGGAGAGAAATCGTTAAATATAAAAAGTATCGAAAACCTCCACTTTTCACCCTCCGTAACTCTGGAACCGTTGATTTTATTACAATTATGTATAGAACCTTTTTTATTTTAAATTTTATGTAGAATATTTTTCTATAGAACATTCCTTACGCTAAAGCATAGTTTTAGAAATATTGACGAAAAACTTAAAAAAACTACTAATTTACCGACTTCTCCCCCATCGCCCTCCCAAACCGGACGTTCAAAATGGTGTAACTTTTTACTGAACAATATGTGGACCATATAGAACAATTTTTTGTTGAAGGAAAACTTTTACTTTGGATGTCTGAGTTAGGCCTTTTTTGGACCAATTATATACTACCTCCGTAACTTTCGAACCGTTCATTTTAGAAGGGTTATGCATAGGGCCTTTTTTATTTCAAATTTAATGTAGAACAATTTTGTGTAGAGGGTTGTTCATGCTAAACCGCTTAGTTTTAGAAATATTGACGAAAAACTTAAAAAACTACGAATTTGCAGATTTCTCCCCCCTCTCCCCCCAAACCCGACGCTCAAAATGGTGTGACTTTTTTCTGAACGTTATGTGGACCATATAGAACAATTTGGTGTTGGAGGATAACTTTCACTTTGGATGTCTGGGTTTGGGTCTAACTATACCATACTAAAGACAGAAAATAGTAAAATTCAAACTATTCTACAGCACCAAATGAAAGAAGAGGGGTTGTTTTATCAAATAGTTGTTGATAAATTTTATGTAGATACTATGTAAATAATACTTATGGCAGGCGAGCCAAAGCGGCATTTTGCGTGTTACTTTTACTTCTTCTTTTGCCCTTTAATTCGTCCAATTTTGAACATAGGCTTCCCCCAGTTTCCTCCATTCGCTTCTGTTTAGTGCTTTCTGTTTCCAGTGCGTTCCTCCTATCTTTTTAATGTCGCCTCCCCATCTCATCTTGGGTCGTCCTCTTGCTCTCTTTCCTGTCCATGGTCTCCATTGTTGTATCGTGCTATTCCACCTATTGTCCGTTTGTCTAGCGTTATGACCTGCGAAGCTCCATTTTAGCCTGGTTATTATACTTTTACTTACGCGTCAAAAAATCACATGGGGAGAAAATTTGTACTATGTAATTAGCCCCTACCATATGCGTGTAACAAAAATACAGGTCATAAATCACATATTCTGGGACCAAAAATAGTTCGATTGAACTTAACTTACCTTAGTACAAATGGGCACATAAAAAAAGTTACAGCCCTTTGAAGTTGCAAAATGAAAATTGATTTTTTTTTCAATACATCGAAAACTATTAGAGATTTTTTATTGAAACTGGACATGTGGCTTTCTTATGGCAGTAGCATCTTAAGAAAAAATTATAGTGAAATTTGGACACCCCATAAAAATTTTATGGGGGTTTGGTTCCTTTAAACCCCCCCAAACTTTTGTGTACGTTCCAATTAAATTATTATGGTAGTACCATTAGTTAAAGACAGTGTTTTTAAGACTTTTTTTTTCTCAGTAATTTTTCGAAAAGTCAGTTTTTATCGACATCTTTTGAATATTTGTCAAATTCACAACATATTTGTATATGGTTAAGTACGATTATGGAGACTTGGTAATAATATGAAAATTTATTTATGATTTACATTTTTAGGTATATTTTGAACCATATTAAAAAAGAAGCCACATCTCGATAAAAGGTGCCTTCTCGAAAAAATAGAAAGAAGCAAAAAAGTTTAGAAAACACTGTGTTTAACTAATGACACCGCAGTAATATTACAATTGGAACGTACACAAACATTTGGGGGGTTTAAAAAACAAAACCCCATAAAATTTTTATGTAAACATATTAAAAAATAAGCCACAACTCGATAAAAACTGCCTTATCAAAAAAATGCTAGGAGGCAAAAAAGTTTTAAGAATATTGAATTTAACTAATGAGACCACAATAATAATTTAATTGGGACGTACACAAAAGTTTGGGGGGGTTTAAGTGAAAAAAAAACCCACATAAAATTTTTATGGGGTTCATAAATTTCGGTATAATTTTTCTTTAAGATGTTCCTGCCATAAAAATGCCACCTGTCAATTTTCAATAAAAAATCTCCAATAGCTTTCGGTATATTCGAAAAAACCGATTTTCATTTTGTAATTTCAAAGGCCTGTAACTTTTTTAATGTGCATATTTGTACCAAGGTAAGTTAGGTCCATTCGAACTATTTTTGGTCCCACAATATGTGATTTAATTTATGACCTGTATTTTTGTTACACCCTGTATAATATGGACTTTTTATACAAGGGCTTCGTTGAGGGCAGTCCTAAAAAAATCTATCCTTACTAAAACCCGACCGCGTCAAATTAAGACACGGTATCTTAAGTACATGAAGGACAGTGTGCATATGCACAATGTGCATATAGACCAGGGCGCATCTGTAAAAATATTAGTACATTTGGACGTTGAGAGGTGACTCAAATTTTTTGCAGAAATTTCTTGAAAATAAATCAAATAATAATATTTGAGTTATCCTCCCTCTCAAAAAGATCCGGTACATTGTTTAAATAATCAAAATGTCAAAAAATGCAGGAAAAATTCGATTCTTTTCTTCGTTTTTTGATTATAACTTTAAAAGTATTCATTTCCGAGAAAAGTTGTACTGAGATAAAAGTTGCGTAATTATATTTCCTACAATATAGAATGGGTTAAGAATTTAAAAAAATAGTTACCCTTGTTGCAAAATAGCAATAATTGCGAAAAAAACATACAAAAACAAGTATTCGCATTTTACATTTTTCAACCATTTATGCTACACTTAGGACCTTCATATTTCACTCAGAAAAACTTTATGATACAGTAAAACAATACTGTAAATTTCATTAATATCAGTTCAATAGATTTTGCAAAATAAATTTTGCAATCCAGCTTTCGCAAAAAAAATTCATTTTTTCAAAATGTTACAGGACTGAAAATAAAGCAGATAGCACGTTGAAATTGTTTTTGCATATAGAAGTTTACTGTACCTTTCATTTGCAATTTGGCAAAATTAAAATCAATTAACCACCACGGCGTCAGGAATTTTTTTTTAAATAAACATTAATTATGGGTGCTACGCGCAGGACAGCGGATAGTTTGCTCTTATTGGGCATTCCAATGACCTTTGATAATAATTGATACATTTTAATTTTTATTACATTTCGATAGAAATAAATAAATTTGTTTATTGCAAAATAAAAACACATACTCTATCCTTTGAAATAACACTTTTATTAGCAAAAACTTTATTGTTCATATATTTTAACTTAGAGAATAAAAGTTTATTATTTTTAAACATATGCAATCGTTTAAACAATATTTCACAAACAATAATAAAATTAGTTTGATTTTTGTGGAATTAAAATATTAAAATACAACAAAATATAGAGTAAGAAAATAATATATTAGATAAAGATTGGAAGAAATTTTGGTGTAAATCAACTTGTGTGAATCGAACACCGCTGTCCTGCGCGTAGCACCAAAAATTAATGTTTATTTAAGAAATTTCCTGACGCCGTGGTAATTAATCGATTTAAATTTTGAAAATTGCAAATGAAAGGCACAGTACACTTCTATAAGCAAAACAAATTTCAACTTGCTATCTGCTTTATTTGCATTCCTGTAAAATTTTGAAAAAATGAATTTTTTTTGCGAAAGCTGGATTGCAAAATTTATTTTGCAAAATCTGTTGAACCGATCTTAATGAAATTTACAGTATTGTTTTACTGTGTCATAATGTTTTTCTGGGTGAAAAATGAAGGTCCTAAGTGTAGCATAAATGGTTGAAAAACGTAAAATGCGAATACTTGTTTTTGTATGGTTTTTTCGCAATTATTGCTATTTTGCAACAAGGGTGACTATTTTTTAAATTTTTTACCAATTCTATATTATAGCCAATTTAATTACGAAACTTTTATGTCAGTAAAACTTTTCTCGGAAATGAATACTTTTAAAATTATAATCAAAAACGAAGAAAAGAATCGAATTTTTCCTGAATTTTTTGACATTTTGATTATTTAAACAATGTTCCGGACCTTTTTGAGAGGGAGGATAACTCAAATATTATTATTTGATTTATTTTCAAGCAATTTCTGCAAAAAAATTTGAGTCACCTCTCAACGTCCATCTCAAAACAGATGCGCCCTGGACTAATATTATTATATTATGCGCATATTTTGAATAATCTTAGTTTCATATAATATGTCCGGTCTCTTAAATACTATTAGTTCTAAATGCACTAGTGCACTTGTCCGTATTGGTTTAGCTCATATTTTTAGAATGCAGTATATAATAGTAATAATAATAGCGTAACTCACCTGATGTAACATTTCTAACACAATATTATCAACTCCACTGATCCTATAACCTACATACCGTAGATATAAACTGTTGGAATAGCAATATAGGTAAACGATATATTGTAACTTATATACTATGCAATTTTATTGTATATTTCGTGAAACTAAACATTAAATGTAATCAAAAACAACATCAAACATGTTTATTAGTTATTAGAGGTTATCTATTAAAGTTTGACCCTCATTTAAGTACACGAGTAGACATAATCGTCTATTTCTATGTATCCTAATGCTTATTTACTAGTGTTAACATTTGTTATAATACCATATACCAGGGGTAGGCAAGCTCCTTGATAGTCCGAGCCATTTTTCAAAATTTGAAATTTTTCGCGAGCCGCAATTAAACAATTAACTAAAAAGTGTATAAAAGATATTAAATTTTTCTCTTACCGTTTGGAGTTCACGAATTTTAAAGTGAAATAAAATGGTTCACATCGATGTTTCAAGTATGCAAATAATTCTACCAGCAGCCTTTACTAATTCAAGATACTTCGATCCTTCATCATCCTTCCATCTTTTTCTGGAATGGCCTATTGATCTTCTATCGTCTCTGAAAATACACCGTCTTTAACACTATGTCTTTCTCTGATCTACCACATGGGCTGCCCATCTTATCTTAGCTTTTGTATGTCTGACGATGTTTTCAGTATCACTATCCTGTCAGTTCATCTCTTTGAGGACCAAATATCATTCTAAGGACTTTGGTTTCAAATACCAGTAGCTTATTTATTTCCCAGTAGCTTCTTTATTTCATTTGTGACCACATAGCCGATCTTCAACAACGTATCACTATAATCGGAAAACACAGTAAGAGAATGGGATTAGAGATTAATATGATCATCTCCAGAAACATGGATGCATTTTAAAACTCCACCATAACACTGAATACCGTCCATTGAAAAAGTGAGCAAATTTAAATACCTGGGAACGTGGCTTTTTGAAGACTGGGCATCGGACAGGGAAGTAAAAGGTGGCATCAGGAAGGCACTGGCCTGTTCAGAGTTCGATCTTCAACTGAGACTAAGGTTTACTAAGTCCTACGTATGGTCGGTGCTGCTATATGGCGTAGAGGGCTGGACACTCAAAACGAGGGATATAAACAGATTAGAAGCTTTCGAAATGTGGCTTTATCGCCATATCCTAAAGATACCATTGACAGCGAAAGTCACAAATGTAGATGTCCTTAAAAGAATCAACAAAAACGCCAACTTTTCGAAACCATCAAGAAAAGGAAATCAGTGTATCAAGGTCGCACCAAGTGAAATGAAAAATACCAGTTAATCCAACTTATAATCGAGGGTAAAATTTAAGGCAAGAGAGGAATGGGACGCAAGAAAATGTCCTGGTGTTTTTCTGAAGCTATTTCCTTGTGGCATTTTTATAAGTAAGTATTTTCTATGGGAAATAAGCAACAATTTTACTAAAATAAATTTTACTAAAACTATCTTTTAGTAAAGTCGTCCCAGGAACGCAACTCATAAATATTGGCGATATCATTTTAAAGTCTTCTACTTTAAAATGTATAATATACGTCTGAATTGCCAATATAAATGAGTCAGATTTAATAAATTATTAGAAGAATTTTTTTTTACTTAGCAACAACATTTTTGTTTATTTTAATAGTATTTTGTATTTTGACAGCGAAACCCGATTTGGGCTTCGAAACATTAATAAATTCATTTTTTAGTAAAATTGTGGCTTATTTCCCATAGAAAATACTTAATTATAAAATGTCCTGGCTCCGAAACATTAGGCAATGGACAGGCATTAACGACAATCAATCTCTGATACATTTTGCAAGAAACAGAGAGTTAATGAAAATTGCGATCGCTAACATACATTAGTGAATTTGCATCTGAAGAAGATTTATTTCCCACTGATGTAGAGTCCAAGTTTCACTTCCATATTTAACAATTGGGCGAATAATTGGCTGTATAGTCTTAATTTAGATTATTTTGCTAGCAGCTTAGATCTTAGTATTGATGATAGGGAGTATAATGATCTATTCTACGCAGCTATCCTTGCTAAGACCTCTTTTTATAATGTGATTGTCATCTGTGATTACCGTTCCGAGATATTTAAACTCTTTTACTACTTCGAAGTTATGGTCATTAATAGTTATGTTCTGCCTACCTCTTGATTTTAGATTTTTTGTTACTAGCATGTACTTCTTGTTCTTTAATTTATTCGAAGACCCAGACTACCTGTTTCTTCCTCGAGTTGTGAAAACACATCTCTCACGTCTCTTGTAGAATGATCGACTGCACCTATATCATCAGCAAAGGCCAACAATAGTTTTGATCCTCAATACGCAAATCCTCCTGTCAGCTCAGATGATATTTTACTTATTAGATATTCTAAGGCCAAACTGAATCGTAACAGTGATAAGGGATCTTCTTGACCAAGTCCTGATGTTACGCTTAGTCTTTTATATTTGTTGCCACATCTTGAAACAAAAATTAAAAATAATTCAGGGACATTTATTGAGAGCCAAAAATAATCCTTCAAAGAGCCACATGTGGCTCGCGAGCCACAGTTTGGCCACCCCTGCCATATACTATTATTAATTAATATTATGTATTATTAATTCAGTATAATAACTATTATAAATATGGAGTCACAAGTAGGCGAAGCAATAAAGCACTAAAATCGGCCTTACCCCCGAAAACAAAAAACGATAAGACGAATCTTAATATTTTTTGAAGTTATACTTCTTTACCCGCAATTTGAGGGCGAATTTTTTTTTATGTTAAAACCTATGATCCCGGCGCATGCGCATTATAACTTTGTTCTGATTGGATGTTCAAATGACATGTCAAAAATTATTCAATATGGCGGCTGTGGTACAGCTGTAGTTTGATTATTTATGGTTGTTGCATTTTAAAATTTTTGTGAAAAGAAACAACAAACAAAAATTAGTTAATAGTTATACTGAATTTGTAAATATAGTTTTCATATACCTATATTTTTGGACTTTTTGCTATTTTGGATAAGGAAAACTCATTCTAATTTGGTAAGTAATTTTTATTATAATCATATTGTAATTATACATTTGGATTAGGTTGAAATACAGTAGAGCGTCGATTATCCGAACTAATTGGGGGATATAGGTGTTCGGAAAACCGATTTGTTCGGATAATCGAACTACAATATATTGATACATATTTATAGTCATACATATTTATCCACAAGTGAATAAAAGCCATATTTATATACCTACATTTTTATTGATATCTTGATAATGACAACTAGCAACTAAACAAGAAAGTGCAGTCTTTGCAACAACATAATTATTTTTGGATACAATATTGAAGAAAATTGAAGATATTTTAAGCTTCAATTACTAACGCTTGCTCGGTATTCGAGTGCGGGACGCGGGAGTGGATAGTTCGAATAAGCAGTCGTTCGGTTGATCGACGTTCGGATAATCGACGCTCTACTATACATTTATTTTCTCAAGAATGGGGATTTTAGAGAAAAATCCCAAATTTGGTCCGATTTTTATTTTTAAATTATGATTTTTTGGCGTAGATTTATTTATCTAGTAGGTATGTAATGCTTTTATTTACATACTTAATTTGATTACCAACAAAAGTTCTACCAATCTTCATCTAACATATTTTTTTCTTACTGTTTTGTTATATTTTCTTCCACAAAATTTAAACTACATAATTTAATTATATTCAAAACAACTGTCAAACAGTAAAACGTTCAGTTACCCTATTTTTCCACATGACAAATAATGTGGAATTGGACGAGTGAGTCTAGGCTTCGATTACGAATCAAAGCGTCCCGAAATTCACGGGTTCGATTCCCGATGCAAGTTTTTATTTTTTTATTTTTTTATGCATTTTATGATTTTAAGTATATTTGTTATATAATTTTTTTTTCAGAAAATGCTTATTTAAAATTTTTGCCAACAATTATTATCGTTCAGAAATCATTTTTTCTTTGTGGCATTTTTCAATGTATTTGTGTGCGTTTTAATCTTTTATTTTTTTAAATTTTTGGTATTGTCTTAAAAATCACATAATATGTAGTAGAAGTATAACTTCTTACGTGCGTACAAAGTACACACACATTCTTTTTTTTGCATTCGATTCGTGGATGCACCAGGAAACTTTGTGACCCCTAGCCATGAGATAATATTAAAAAACTGCACACAAAAAATCTTATAAAGTGCATCTGAAACAGACAATAAAAAAAATTCAGAACTCGTCCATTATCGGCGGAAGTAAGTTCAATTTTTTTACTCGGGGATTTTGGGGTCGCTGAAAACGAGTATGACGTCGTAAGTGATTTCCGTAGTACCTGGTGCCCAGGGTACCTACTGTTTACCTCGTCTTGTGGAGATTTCGGCAAATTCATTAAAACATTAGTCAAAAATTTTAACTCGGGTTGTTTTTGGGGTCGCTGACGACGAATATGAAATTGGAAGTGATCTCCGGAGAACCTGGTGAACAGGGTAACTACTGCTTTTCTCGTCTTCTGGTGATTTTGGCAAATTCATTAACGAAATTAGTCAAAAATAATTAGTCACAACATAAACAGTAGGTATCCTGGACACCATTTACTCCGGAAACCACTTCCGATGTCATATTCGTCGTTAGAGGCGCCAAAAACCCCCAGAGTAATGAATTTTGACTAATATTTTAATGAATTTGCCGAAAACTTCAGAAAATTAGGTAAACAGTAGGTACTCTGGGTACGAAGTACTCCAAAAATCACTTTCGATGTCACATTCGTCGTCAGCGACCCCAAAAACCCACCAAGTAATAATTTTTGACTATTTTTTTAATGAATTTGCCGAGAAAGCTCCAAAAGAGGAGGAAATCAGTAGGTACGCTGGACACCAGGTACTCCGAAAATCACTTTGGATGTAATATTCGTCATCAGTGACCCCAAAACTGCCGAATAATTATTTTTGACTAATTTTTTTTAAATTTGACGAAAACTCCAGAAGACGAAGTAAACAGTAGGTACCCTGGGCACCAGGTACTCCGGAGATCATTTTCTATGTCACATTCGTCGTCAGCGACCCGAAAAACCCCCGAGTAACAAAGTGAACTCATTTTCTCCGATATTTCACGAGTTCTGAATTTTTTTCATTGTCTGTTTGAGATGCACTTTAAAAATGCATTTCTTGTATGCAGTTTTTTAATATTATCTCATGGCTAGGGTCACAAAGTTTCCTGGCGCATTCACGAATCGAATGTAAATAAGAATTATGTATTAAGATCCGTCTTGTCGTTTTTTTTTCAGAGGTTCAGTGATTTATTGCTTCGACTAAAGGCACTGTATCCTGTTTTTAACACAAAAAGTAAACGCAAAAGACAGATTCACACCCATAATTTAGTGTTTCAACATTTGAAAATACTTGATGTACTTTAGCGTCATTGCTAGTAGATGAACGATTAAGCTCATTGCAGTTTCCTCTTAACACAACTTTTCAACCAGTTTTTCATCGTTAAATAGTTAAACGCTACTTTTAAACGAAAACAACGCTAGAAGGAGTATCAGCCACGCTCATATGTTATTACTCGGGCAAATACCAGAGTCAGACTGAGGACAAGAACCGACTCTTTGGGTCCGAGTAAAAGAGCGAATCGGAGAAAACCGGTCAGACTGGCGCCTGGGAAAAACCCGGTTCTAGTCGCTACTCAGCTATTGTTAAGGTACGTATCCATACAAGGGTAAACTCCGCTCGGTGTAGCTGCTTAAAAGGATACGGAATGCGCTCCCCTACATATAAACCGCAAACCTGTTGAATCGAAGAAGGTGAGAGCTGAGCGGTGATCACCGACTTATCCACTATGTGGAGCTGCTACACGGAGCGGGGTTCACACTTGTATGGACACGTACCTTAAGGCCGATGCCGCACTGTAGGAAGTTTGGTAGGATGGTGAATGGTAGATATGGTTGCCTGGCGACCATCTAGCTACTTATACCACGAATAACAAAACGACGGTAGCCGCAGTGGCTTCCCACTACCATCTAACCATACGGTGGTTCGCCAGGCGTCTATCCACCCATATCAGTCGTGTTTGATATTCCATCCGGGTAGCCTGGCTATGGAGGAAAGCGTAATAAGTGCTGTGTATAAAAGAAGAGCAGTTTGGGACCCAGCAGACCCACTATGTGTCGAACAATGGCTTAAAATATCTGTTTTATTTATTCTTTGCAGTTGTATTAAAAAATCCAATATTCAAGTCAGGTTAATTTAAAAAACAATTTGTACCTTTAAGTCGATTTTTCTCCACTTTCTGAAAAGTGCAGTTAGTGAGTTTTACCTCTAATAGGACGATATGCTAAAAAAACAAACCAAATGTAACGTAACAAATGAAACAAACGATTCCTCAGCAGTCAGTTGGATACTGACTTTTGACTTCATTTCACTATTTCACTGCGCTCCTCCAGGATGCAGCTCCCCTCCACTATCCATCTTTAAAATCCACCCTCCAAGCGACCATCTAGCATCCTGCAGTGCGGCATCGGCTTAAGAGCCACGCCGCGACCCACTGGTTGGGAAACGCTGATATATTGGACTGGTGCAGATTTTTAATCAGTGTCACCAGATGTATTGGTGTGCCCGTTTCTATTAAAATGGACCACAGATTTATCCAGCTTACAAAATCAAATACCTTTTGGTAGTCAACGAAACATATAATCATAGGTACTTGAAATTCTCTAGAGTTTTCAATGACTTGTCTTAGGTTCGGGATTTCTTCTCGTGCACCTGTACCCTTTACTAACCCTGCTTGTTCCTGAGGTATTTGGTAATGGATGCAGGTTTTTTATTTGTTTTTGATGATATGCAACAAGGGGGCCTACACTCCCTCTAAGGGGAAAGTTTACTCATCACAGGTACCTACGGTATCAAAAAGATTAAGCTCTAGTGGGACTCTTTCCATGATCTTGAACCTTAGGTGACTTGATACACCAGAGTATTTCCCAAAAATTATCGTACTTATTTAACTCGACGTCGGCGTCGAAATATTGCTCTTTATTTATTTTTCTAAAATCCTCAAACACGCTCAATTCCACACGTTGTGTAAACAAAACTACTAGTCTGATTCCAGTGAGATTTTAACACTGGCCGCCAACAAGATTGTATTATGCAGAGTGTTTCATTGGGAAACGGAAATACTTTAATTGTGAATAGAGTTCACTGAGGCGGTTCTAGGTATACTACAATTTTTGCCCTGCCGACTTCTATAACCGAGTTACAGGGTGTTTTATCGATTTTGCCAATTTCTTTCTTAAGCTATAACTTTAGAACCAACCTGTATATTTTTTTGATATTTGGTACACATGTGTCTCATCCAAAACCCAAACGACCGACATACTAATCACAAGAAAAATCCATTTCCGGATAAACAAAAAATTATAAAGTATATGTGACCTTAACACAACACCCTGTATATTGAAATTCTGAAAATCTGTTTCCATATTTGAAAATAGCACAAAAAACTAAGTCCTACCGTTCGCTTCAATTTTTCGGCCAGATAATTTTATGACTTTGAATGATTTTGAATTTATATTGAATTTTTTAAGAACTCTGACATTAAAAAGCAGGTATTATTAACTTTTAATTATAAATTATTAAAGCTATTGAATAAATACTCATTTTAAAATTAACCAATACTTATTTACCACATTGGAACGACCAAATTATTAATCACAAGAAAACTCCAGGTCCGGATTAAAATGAAATCTTCAAAATCTGTTTGCACCTTTGAAAAGACCACAAAAGTCTGAGTATACCTGAGATATCTCTATAAGTAATGACTTATTTTGAAATAAAATATATTGATACTTTTAAGAACAATGAAATTAAAAAGCAGATTTTTAAAGCAATTTTAACAATAAATTATTAAAGTTATTAAATAAATACCCATTTTAAAAATAACCAATACTTATTTACGACATTTGAAAGACCCACTTACAAATCACAACAAAAATCCAGGTCCGGATTAACAAAACAATATGAAGTAATTGTAACCTTGAAACAACAACCTGTATATTGAAATTTTCAAAATCCGTTTGCACATAGGTATGAAAAGAGCACAAAAAACTAAGTTTAATTGTTCGCTTCAGTTTTTTGGCCAGGCAATTGAATGAATTTAATTTTGCAATTATGTCGAAATTTTTAAGAACACTGGGAACTAATAATAAAAATTAAAGCGGTAGGTATATTAAAATTAGTTTTTCGTGCTCTCTTAAGGTGTGCAAACGTATTTTAAAAATTTAAATATACAGGGTGTTTTTTCAAGGTCACAATTACTTTGTATTTTGTTGTTAATACAGCCCTGGATATTTCTTGTGATTAGTGAGTCCTTCTAACGCAGTAAATAATAACTGATTATTTTTAAAATTAATATTTATTCATTAACTTAAATGATTTATTATTAAAAGTGCTTTAAAAACCTGCTTATTAATTTCAGGGTTCTTAAAAATTTTAATATATTTAATTTCAAAATTAAAGTTAATAAATTTTTGCACGAAAAATTAAAGTGATATATCCGATAAACTCGGATTTTTGTGGTCTTTTCAAATGTGCAAACAAATTTTGAAAATGTCAATATACAGGGTGTTGTTTCAAGGTCACAATTACTTTATGTTTTTTTGTTAATCGGGACCTGAACTTTTCTTGTGATTAATAATGCGGTCTTTTCAATGTGGTAAATAAGTATTGATTCATTTTAAAATGAGTATTTATTCAATAACTTTAATAATTTATAATTAAATTTAATAATACCTGCTTTTTATTGTTGAGTTCTTAAAAAATTCAAAATAATTTCAAAATTAAAGTCAAAAAATTGTCTGGCCGAAAAATCAAAGCAAACCATTATACTTAGTTTTTTGTGCTCTTTTCAAATATGCAAACAGATTTTCAAAATTTCAATATGCAGGGTGTTTTTTTAAGGTCACAATTACTTTATAATTTTTTGTCAATCCGGACCTGGATTTTTTTTGTGATTAGTATGTCAGTCGTTTGGGATTTGAATGAGACATATGTGTACCAAATATTAAGAAAATATACAGGGTGGTTCCAAAGTTATGGCTTAGGAAAAAATGAGCAAAATCGATAAAACGCCCTGTAACTCGGATATAAAAGTCGGTAGGGCAAAAAAATTAAGTATACCTAGAACGACCTCGCTGACCTCTATTCACCATTAAAGTATTTCCGTTTCCCAATGAAACACTCTGCATAATAGTAGATTTGTTTGCGATAGTGGCACCATCGAGCATGGAGGTTAAGTATTTATCGGAACACCCACGTTTGCTTCCCTATCCCTGTCATTTCAATGACAGTGACAACCTCCCCATTCAACCACACCAATCTCCTATGGAAGTCTCACTCTCCCTCTTGTCGTTTCCCCATTACTGGGGTACTTGATTTCTTTGAATATTCCTAACAATTCTTTCCATTGGTTTCTATCTTCAGCTCCTCTAAGAGCTACGCAGAAAGAATTTCAGCTGAATTCCTTATTTATACAATAATATATTTACTGTGTTTTTAACCTTGGTTTTCCTGAAACTGTCGTCCTGAAAGAGCTACCCATTTTAATTTTAACACAGGCCGCCAACAAGATTGTATTATACATAGGGGAGTCAATGAGGATATTTGGCTCCGAATTCCATCCTACTGCATCGATTTACTTGATATTTTCACAGACTGCTATTACTGACCAACATTATTCCTGTCATTTGACATGTTCTCCGTGTTCCACTCATTAACATGCCCAGTTAGTGATAAACACCAGTCTGATTTTGGCATGAGAGTTTAATGATATGGTAACAAATCAATTGGAAGTTCTGTCCGACAAAATACATCTGACGTTTTCGTAGTCTGACGCTTAAAATTTTTAACGTGTTCTTCCATTAAAACTTCCCATGTTCCAGTATTCCCATATATCACAGTTTGTCCGGCTAGACACCGTTCAACTATTAACAAATTTTCAGCTTGGTATTAATCAACTTTTTTTTCTTATGCGGGATCCAGACCTAATAAGACTACATTATTATTTTGATGTATAATCATATACTTTTACCTCGTCTCCCCTAAAAGATGTCGCAAACTTAACGTAAGAAAAACATCATTTTTTCTTCACTAGGTATAAGTTCAAAAAAGAAGTTTGAGTAAACCTTTACCCAACTGTGTAAATACCAAAGAAAAATCTAAAATAATAAAAAAAATAGTGGAATGCGTTAATCTGTTTGCGAAAAAATCAACTCTAAAACTGACCATAATTTTCAGATGATGCATAACTGTTGAAACTATGTGTATTATACAATAAGCCAAGTTTAGAAATTGGAGCAACTAGTCCTCTATTGTATGTTGGCTACATAGATCAGTGCAAATAGCAAAAAATAAATAAAAAATTAATAGCAGGATGAGACCAATTCCAAATGAAAGTACACATATTAGAAACATGTGGAACATTTTTCACCAAATCTGGATGAGGGGAACATGGGTTGGGGGGAGCGTTTTTAGGGGTGAAAACGGTTAATTACGATTTGCGGCAAAACGGCACATCCTATCGAAAAATGTTAAATTGCAAAGTTGTAGGCTATAAGAAGATCTACAACTTTTGTAAATAAGCATTTTTCACATAACCTCAAAATATCCGAGAAAATTGGAAAATTCGATGTTTTTGATTTTATCTTTTTTCTCACTGAAAATTTTTTTTACCAGATATGGTGGAAACTTACCTCTTTATGTCCCAAATACGCTGTAATTTTTTTGTATAAAAATATTTTTTAAAACTCTTGTTTTTTATGTTTAAGGGAAAATGTAAGCATTTTTTCAATTGAAAAATTTCCCGAAATTTTTTTAGCTTTTTTAAAGAAGTTGGCATTTTTTTTGTTTATTGAAACCTCTATTTTCTGATGATGTAAAAAAATATATACGTTACTGTGGAAAATTTTGTCACAAAAGGCAAAAATCGGAAATTTATTTATGAGTACGATTTATTTATGAGTACAAATGAACCAATGCATTCCAACGGTATTGTACATGTCGTGGACGGTGGCTGTTTATTGCATAAAGTAATTTGGCATAAAAATGAAACAGTTGAAGAGATCATTAATAAATATTTGCGCTATGTACAAAATCATTACGCACCAGGCAGCTACATCGTTTTTGATGGGTACCATTGAGAAAACAGTTACTGCCACAATAATATCAGCAACTACTTCAACTAAAAGTGTAGAACGTAGTCGCAGGAAAATGTCAGAACATATTCCAGAATTCAATTATCAATATCACACAAAAATACCATTTTTGCAGGAAAAATTTTTATCTAATGAAAAAAACAAGGATAAAATAATAAAAACGTTACTTGAAAGATTAGAGTCAGTAGGCTTTTATTGTAAGCAATCAGAAGAAGATGCCGATGCTGACATAGTTAAGACGTCGATAGAAATTGCCAGAGATAGCAATAAAACTATTAGTTGTGGATCAAGGTATTGATCTTTTGGTCCTTTTGAATCAATTCAATACTAATAAGTATGACATTTATTTCCCCAAGGCAGGTTCTGGTAATATACAAGATCAATTTTTAACCTCGTACAGTTTTAAATATGAATGAATGCGAAATGCAATATCGGGTTTTGCAGGAAAAGGAAAGAAAAACATAGTGAAAGCATTATTAGACAATAAAAACTTGTCACATTTAGCCAATATTTTCTACAAAAAAGATGCAAGTATAGAAAATATCGCCAAAAATGGTTTACAATTAATTCTATCAATTTATAAATGTAGAAATGAAAATATAAGTTTGAATCAATTAAGATTTAACAAATACCAACTAGCAAGAGTAAGAACTTCTTTTAAACTAGCTAATCTCCCACCAACTGAACAACACTGTTACAGAGCATACCATCAGATTCAATCTTGGATGGGTAACAAACTGACGGCAACAAATTGGGGCTGGAAGCAACATGAACGGGGCATTGTGCCCATATGCACAAATGCAGAATTAATTCCAGAAATATTACTAAAAAGTATTTGCTGCAGCTGTGAGACTGGCTGCAATAGTCAAAAATGTGGGTGCCGAAAGCATGGTTTGAAATGTACCAATTTATGTTCAAATTGTATTTCTGATAAATACTCCAATGTCGAAAAACCATTTTTTTTTATATATTAATGAATATGATGACATTACGGATGAGAAACTAACGCCAAATGAAGAAAATATAGACGAAGACCATGATGGTCTAGAAGATTTAGAGGAAACTGCAGAATCTGTAAGCATTACCGAATGTGATGAAGAAATGCCATCAAAGAAGTAAAAACTTAATTAATTGATGAAAAATTGGCCATTAAAATTATAATAATTACTACTTTCTTTTGTATTAAATAAACTTTTTCGTTAAAAAAGTTGTTGCGACTTTTAATTTGGTTCATGAGAAAAAAGTTTAAAAAAATGTAGTTTAGGTATAGGTAAGTAGGCCGACTTAAAAAAAATATAGTTTTAAAAAAAATAAAAAACACGCTTTTAAAGCACTAAAAATTTAAAAATAACTTTTAAAATTAAAGCTAGTAATATTTTATTTTTAAATTGTTAGTGCTTTAAAAGGGTGTTTTTTATTTTTTTTAACTATAATTTATTCACAAAATTAAAAATCACAGACAACGGCATTAGTGTAGTAAATTTTTAACAGAGGTTCGTTGGTTCCTGCTCGCTATGCAACTTATATTACGTCTGAGAATCTGAAAATGGTGAGAGGTTGAAAATAAATTTCCGATTTTTGCCTTTTGTGACAAAATTTTCCACAGTAACGTATATATTTTTTTACACCATCAGAAAATAGAGCGTTCATTAAATAAAAAAAATGCCAGGTTCTTTAAAAAAGTTAAAAAAATTTCGGGAGATTTTTCAATTGAAAAAAATGCTTACATTTTCCCTTAAACATAAAAAACAAGAGTTTTAAAAACATTTTTATACAGAAAAATTACAGCGTGTTTGGGACAGAAAGAGGTAAGTTTCCACCATATTTGGCAAAAAAAAATTTTTTTTTTTCAGTGAGAAAAAAAATAAAATCAAAAACATCGAATTTTCCGATTTTCTCGGATATTTTGAAGTTATGTGAAAAATGTTTATTTACAAAAGTTATAGATCTTTTTATTGCCTACAACTGTGTTATTTAACTTTTTTCGATAGGATGTGCCGTTTTGCCGCAAATCGTAATTAACCGTTTTCACCCCTAAAAACGCTCCCCCAACCCATGTTCCCCTCATCCAGATTTGGTGAAAAATGTTCCACATGTTATCTAATATGTGTACTTTCATTTGGAATTGGTCTCATCCTGCTATTAATTTTTTTATTTTTTTGGTCCATTTTAGAGCTATCTGCACTGGTCTAACTGATCTAATTTGATAAAAATAGATAGCAGAGAATCATCCCCATAATAAATAAGAAAATAAAAGGCAATGGTTCCATTAAAAATATATTTATCAACATAATTACAGTTTTTTGTCGTCATAATTTTAAATTATCTAGGTTCAAGCCACACTTTCGGTCCATCTCTTAGTCTCAAGATCAGGTACGTCGATAGTTTAATCTCTTCAACGCTTTTATATTCAGTAAATATTTTGAATCTTCGAATAATGGTAGCCACAATCGTTTTCATATTAATCATGCCGTATTTTCCGCCTAGAAAATAATTTGGAAATCTTATAAAAATCGTGTATTGATTTTTTTCTACATTATAGAGTGTTACTAAATATGTAAGTGCGACAAACTAAGAGGTAATTCTGCATGACAAAATAATGATAAAAATATTGTTAAATTACTTTGTAAAAGGTATATTCGTAAAACATTCCTAAAAAGGGCTACATAACAGAACGTCTCCAAAATATATGCACGAAAAAACACGAAAGAAACCAATTTTGTTTTTTGTCTCATAACTTTTTTCCACAGTGATATAAGTATAGGCATTGCATCAGCTAAAAATAACTTCTATCCTTGCTCCTGAAAGTGACGTTCGGTAGAAGTCTCTGGAAATATATAGATTCCGAAATAGGCGCTACATAATTTGTAGCGCCATCCTATGAGCACAATGTAAATACGAATGCAAATATTGCATTTGTCTCAAAACTTCGTGTTTAGGGTTAGGCCACTGTTGCCCTGATCGCCTCAATTTCAATTGGTCCCAAAAAGAGCATAACCCCGTCATCCACAATAAAATTTTCCTCCAACACCAAATTTTTCTATATTATGGTCCACATATTGTTCAGCAAAAAGTTACATCATTTTGATCGTCGGGTTTGGGGGAGGTGGAGGGGATAAATCAGCAAATTAGTAGTTTTTTACGTTTTTCGTCATATTTCTAAACCTAAGCGGTTTAGCGTGAACAATATTCTATACAAAAATGTTCTAAATTAAATTTGAAACAAAAATTTTATTGTTGGAAAGATATTTATGCGACATTGTCCATAGAAATTTCAGATTGGGTTTCTACGTACTAGAGATTTATATGAGCTAGGCATGTAGAAACCTATTAGTTAGCACAACGTTCCTTCAAGAGCTTATCAGTAACATTCCACCGGCCAATGAAATAGTAAATTATGTTTAGAAAACACAATCCTGTTAAAAAAATTAGTTTCTTCAGTAATAATATTATAATTTGTCCAAACAATATAAAAAAATATGGAAAACCTCCAATTTACACCCTCCGTAACTTCTTAACCGTTGATTTTAGAACAATTATGCAAAGTACCTTTTTTGTTTCAAATTTAATGTAGAGCATTTTTGTATAGAATATTGTTCAAGCTAAACCGCTTAGGTTTGGAAATATTGACGGAAAACTTAAAAAACTACTAATTTACCGACTTTTTCCCTCCCCTCCCTCCCCCAAACCCGACATGGTGTAACTTTTAACTTTTTACTGAACAATATGTGGACCATATTAACAATTTGGTGTTGGAGGAAAATTTTAATTTGGGCTGACATAGTTACGCCTTTTTTTGGAAAAATTATACTATACTACAGTAAAACCTGTCAGTAACGGCCATTAAAAATGAAAGAACTATTGGCCGATATAGAAAGGTGGCCGCTATTGATAGTTTTTGTAGTCTACATATAATTTGTTTGGGAAATTTTTAAACTGGAAGTTAGGACAGGAGGCCGATGTTGGCAGGTGGCCGTTAACACAGGTTTTACTGTACCTCCATAACTTTGGAACCGTTCATTTTAGAAGGATTATGCATAGGACCTTATTTGTTTAAAATTGAATGTAGAACTTTTTTGTATAAAACGTCGTTTACGATAAACCGCATAGTTTCAGAAATATTGATGAAAAACCTAAAAAACGCTTAATTTACCGACTTCTCCCCCACCGCCTCCGCCCCCCCCCCCCAAACCCGACGCTCAAAATGGTGTGACTTTTTAGTGAACAGTATGTGGACTATATAGAACAATTTGGTGTTGAAGGATAACTTTCACTTTGGATGTCTGGGTTATGCCTTTTTTGGATCAATTGTATCATACAGTTTCCTAAACCTCTTGTCCGATTTAAGTAATTTTTTAATACTCGTATGTGATAGCCTTATTTTTATCAATATCACTGTAGTAATATTTAGTCCAGAAAGCCACTGCGCATCCGCTAGGAAAAATATTCCGATCCGGATTTTTTGCACAATCTTACTCAAAAAGGACCCCTTTTAACAAATTTGCATGTTGCCAGGACCAAAAGTGGGTCAAAAATTTTTTAAATGTTTTTTTTTTGTTTTTTCTTAAAATTATTTTTCCCGCGTGAAACAAAGTTTTTTTTAGGGTTTTTGGATCATTCCAAACAGAAAAGGTCTTTAGTGACTTTTTTCTAAAATTGATAGTTTTTGACATATAAGCGATTAAAAATTGAAAAATTGCGAAATCGGCCATTTTTTACCTTCAAAAACTATGTGAAAAACTGAAAATTTGAATGTTTCCAAGGTAGATAGATATTCTTTAAACATCGACTGATGAAATCCCGAAGAGTTTATTGCAATACAATATTCAAAATTCCTTTGTTTTTCAATTGCTAATCAAGCGTGCGCGACACTATTTTCCACCGTTGAATGTGTACAGAATGGTGCAAATGAAAGGAATAAATTCGTTATTTCGTAAACCGGCGACTTTGAGGAAAAATCCCGAAACAGGTCGATTTTTATTTTTATGTTATGATATTGTGGCACATATGGTATGCTAGTGACGTCATCCATTTGGGCGTGATGACGTAATCGATGATTTTTTTAAATGAAAATGGGGTCGTGTGCTAGCTCATTTGAAAGGTACTTCAATTCTCTATTCAGCAATATAAACCTTTATATAATTATTTATATAGGGTCTCCAAAAATTTTTTATTAAATTAAATTATTTGACAAAAAAGAAGTAGAAGGACACCGTGTATAAATAATTATATAAATATTTATATTGCTGAATAGATAATTGAAGAACCTTTCAAATGAGCTAGCACACGACCCTTATTCTAATTTAAAAAAATTACCGATTACGTCATCACGCCCAGATGGATGACGTCACTAGTATACCATATATGCGACAATATCATAACTTAAAATTAAAAATCGACCTGTTTCGGGATTTTTCCTTAAAATCGCCGGTTTACGAAATAACGAATTTATTCCTTTCATTTGCACCATACTGTCGGTATAAAATAGTGTCGCGCACGTTTGATTAGCAATTAAAAAACAAAGGAGTTTTGAATATTTTCTGGCAAAAAACTCTTCGATATTTCATCAATCGATGTTTAAAGAATATCTGCCTACCTTGGCAACATTCAAATTTTCAGTTTTTCACATAGTTTTTGACGGTTAAAAATTGCCGATTTCGCAATTTTTCAATTTTTAATCGCTTATGTGTCAAAAACTATCAACTTTAGAGAAATGTCACTAAAGACCTTTTCTGTTTGGAATGATCCAAAATACCTAAAAAAACTTTGTTCCATGCAAAACAAAATAATTTTAGGAAGAAAACAAAAAAAAACCTTTAAAAAATGTTTTACCCACCTTTGGTCTTGGCAACATGCAAATTTGTTAAAAGGGTAAGATTGTGCAAAAAATCCGAATCGGAATATTTTTCCTAGCGCATGCGCAGTGGCTTTCTGGACTAATTGTTGTTAAACAGGTAAGTAAATTTTCATTATATACCGAGTGTACGAATCAAACTGTGTTTTTTACTTAAAGTTCGCATCACCCTGTGGAATATTCTAGCATTCATAAAATACTCAAATTAAAACCCAACTATAGCCTCATGTTTTCTCAACATTCTGTTTTTTGATACATCGCTTTTGTTGGATCATTAAAAAGTTAGGTACAGCTGGTTCCAAAAAAAAACTGATACAAATCTTAATGCGTATTTTGTAGAAAATTGAGCAGTGTATTTTGAAGGATAAATAATTATTATTTACATACTGTCACTGTCACTGCCAAATCTTAAAATTTGTCAGATAACTTATTCTGTTCAACCTCAAAAAATGGCTCCACATGCTGGCAAAGAACTAAAATCAAGAATTGTAACGAAATTAGAAGATGGCTGGTCACTATCTGCCGTAGAGAACCACTTTAATGTAAGCAGAACAAACGTTTTTAATATTAATAAAAATTATTGGAATATGTTTTTGTAATGTTCATAAAAACCAACCTTTAGGTTGTTATTTAAAATGTTTTTAAAGTAGGTTGTTGTTGATAAAAAAAAAGATAGTTGAAGTTGTTGAATAAATAAAAAGCAGTTTTTATGAAAAGTCAAATCTCTAGTTCTTTCTTAAATTAAATATATAAAATCTAATAGGTTATGTGGCCCCAGATCATACTTAACTACTGCATATATTTATTTTAAAGTATCGGTGTGTCCGAAAAAGCAAGGAAGTATATTTAAAGACTTTGCTGGTGTGTCCGAAGTATAAGGGTTTGAAAGAAAGAACTAGACCCAGTGAAAGAAAGAACTAGAGTGGCGTGTGTCGCCGGAAATTTGAAGCAAAAAAAAATAATGGGTGATAAAATAGATATATCCACAGTTGGTAAATTTGATGGAGTTAACTTTCAACAGTGGAAGTTCCAACTGAAATGTGCCTTAAGGGCCAAAGGTATATATGGAGTTATTGATGGCTCATTAACCCGCCATTACACGCGCTATGAGGGAATCCCTCACCATATTTGTTTATAACCAATGAAATCGTGTAAACTAATACGATAACCTTAAGCACCCAGGAATGCCTTTAGCATGGTTCATGAGAGGGTATGAAAAAGTTATAGAATATTTCTGGCGGTCAGTGTGCTGTGTGATAGTTGAAAGAAGAGACATCCCTCTTCAAGTGAGGGAATTCCTCACTGCGCGTGCAATCACGCGTGAAATCACGTTTCTGTTATCTCAAAGAAACTTTTAGGTTTTTATTTAATATTTAGGTAGGTTTAATTAAAGTATTATTGTTTGGATTAGGTTAGGAACAGTGGCACACCGAGCGGGGGGTTTAGGGGTTAAAATCCCACCCAGAGCATATAGAAATATATATAAAAGAAAGTAGGAAAATGTAACTTGTCTTTCACAAATAATACAAAAAACTTTCGGTGCCCAAGCTAACCCCCCTCCCCCCAGAGGAAAATTCTAGGTGCGCCACTGGTTAAGAATCCATTTTTAAATTTACCTATTCTAATTGGGAAATAAGCCACAATTTAACTTGAAAAATTGATTTTATTGACGTTTCGAAATCCACCTCGGACGTCGTTATCAAAATACAAAATATTAATAGTTAATTACATAAATACCATAAAGAAATAGCTTCAGAACAGTTGTTAATTTTAATTTGTATTTTTAGTAAAATGAATTCGCGTAAAGAACGTTAATTTTTTCAGTGGTTTGCTGAAATTGAAAATTAAGAAAACTTGCTTTTGATCTATGTATATTATTTTTACTTTTGTTTTGTTAAATTAATAAAAAAAAATTGGTATACGAGACTTTCTATAATATGTGAGTACAACCCATTTTATATTTATACATGTTGACATTCATTCTTCCTCGAAATAAGTCGAACTGATGTAGGTGAGGGCGACGCTCATACGCGTGCAACCACGTCCGAATAGAAGACGCGTGTAACGGCGGGTTAATCAAACCAGAAGTAGCAGGAGACGAATTACAGGCATGGTTTAAAAAGGATGCCCAGGTTATGTTCACTTTAACATCTGCAGTGAGTTTAAATCAGATTACTTTGATTGAAAGTTGTAATACTGCTAAAGAGATTATGGAGACCTTCTAGTCTATTTATGAGCAGAAATCAGAATCAAGTAAAATGATGTTGCATGAACGGTTTCATCAATATAAGATAAGTAGCCTAGATACTATCGCTCAACACATAGCAAAAGTGCAGAATCTTGCTAAGCAAATTAAAGAAGCAGGTGATGATGTGAGTGATATTGCTATTATGACAAAAATACTGAGTACATTGCCCCAAAAGTACAGAAATGTTAGACAGGCATGGTTGTCCGTAGACAGTGCTAAACAAACTATAGGTAACCTCACCGTAAGACTGTTAGATGAAGAAATGAACTTAACTGCATATGAAGAGATAGAACAAGCACTGGCAACAATGTCATTCAAAGGAAAATATGATCAGAAATGTCAAGAAAGGGGTGTAATATGTTTTGGATGAAGAAAGCGGGGGCACATTGTCAAATTTTGCAGAGAGAAAAAGAACGAACAAGGAAACAGTAGTAGCAGGTCATATAGAAGTCATAATCGAGGTAGAGGTGGCTTTAGTAACTACAGAAAAGTTTACAAAAAGAATGACAGAGCACAAGCTGGCAACTCTACAGAAAATCAGCATGATGGTTCTTCGAGTAGCGCATATTATAATGTTAATAATGAGAGTGCATTCAACATAGAAGAAAAACAGCTAGAAAAAGTGGATTCAAGTGATGATTGGATTATGGACAGTGGTGCATCAGCACATATGTGTTACAGGGAAGAATATTTTTTTAATATTGATAGAACTTTTACATCACAGGTATCACTTGGCAATAATCAAACACTACCAGTACAAGGTAAGGGAACTATTAAAATAGAGAAGTTGATCAATGGACAATGGTTTAAATCCACTATAAATGATGTGCTATATATCCCACAGTTGAGAAAGAATTTATTTTCAGAAGGTGTTTTGACAAACAAAGGTATGAGTGTAATTAAGATTAACAATGAAGCTAAAGTATATGAAAATGAGAATTTAGCAGCAGTTGGTATAAAGGATAGAAACAACACATATAAAATAATGTTTCGTACAATAATATATAATGCATGTGTGACTACAGTAGATGATTTAAAGATATGGCATGAAAGATTAGGACATGTTAATAAGAAATATTTAGAAGAAATGGTAAAAATGAACTTCATCAAAGGTGTTACAGAAAAGAAACAAGATTTTGTGTGTGAAGGTTGTTTGATGGGAAAGCAACATAAGAAGACTTTTAAAGAGAGACCACACACAAAGTTACCTCCTGTAAAAGGAATATTCAGTGGTGTTTGTGGACCTATGCAAACTGAATCTGTACGAGGAGCACGTTACTTTGTAACATTCAAAGATGAGTACACCGGGTATAGAGTAGCATATTTTATTCGACATAAAGCAGATGTACTAGATTGTTTCAAAGTATATAATAGAAAAATTAAGGCAAAGTATGGCTATTCTGTTGAAAAACTGCATACAGATAATGGTACGGAGTACACAAATAATGCTTTCAAAGAGTATTTAGAGCAAGAAGGTATAGAGTCAGAAACCACAGCACCATATACTCCAGAGCAAAATGGCAGATCTGGGCGAGATAACAGGTTGATTGCAGAAATGGTTCGATGTATGTTATACCAATCTGGAGTAGATAAAAGACTATGGGCAGAGGCAGTTAATACTGCCATCTACATTTGCAACAGAATTACAAGCAAACAGACACCAGGTTCTACAGCCTATGAACAGTGGATAGGGCAGAAACCTGTATTTGACCACATGAAAGTGTTTGGGTGTGATGCATATGTACATATTCCTGACCAGAAAAGAAGGAAACTAGAGGCAAAGAGTCAGAAGGTTATATTTGTTGGATATGACAAAAACTCCACAAATTATAGATTATTCAACCCAACAACACAGAAAATAGTGATATCTAGAAATGTGTTTTTCAATGAGAAAATGGACAGTGCAAAGAAAGACAATGTGATCAAGATAGCAGCAGAAGATGATGTGACAATTTTCGAAATACAAGAAAATGAACTTGAAGAGAGACAAGAAGAACAAATAAACGTTAATAATGAAATAGAAGTTTTACAAGATGTTGACAATATAGCCAACTTAAGACCACAACGAAATAGACATTTAAATGATTTTGAGGTAAATTTTACTGAAATTGATATACCACAGAGATATGAAGAAGCAGTGTCAAGTAGTGACAAAGAAAAATGGAAAATTGCCATAAATGAAGAGTTTGATGCACTAGTGAAAAATGAAGCATCGACTATGGTTAAGAAGCCAGACATGCAGTTCGATATACAAACTGCATTTTTATATGGACATCTTGACGAAAACATTTTTATGTCACCACTTCAGGAGCTAAAGTGTGAACCCGGACTAGTGTGCAAGTTAGATAAGTCGTTGTACGGTTTAAAACAATCACCACGGTGTTGGAATCGAAAATTCCACTCGTTCTTGGCTAACTACGGTTTTCAAAAATCATCAGCTGATCAGTGTGTTTATACTGGATATGTAGACAATATTAAAGTGATCTTAATCATTTACGTTGATGATGGTTTGTTATTTTCTGAGAAAAAGATAGCAATAGAGACAGTTTTATGTGCGTTAAAAAACTCTTTTGAAGTAACCGTGTCAGTTGGGAACTATTTTGTCGGACTAGAAATTACAAGAAACTTAAAGGCTGGTACAATGTTTCTAAGTCAAGCAAGTTATAAAAAGCAGATAATAGATAGATTTGGTCAACAAAATGCAAATGCTGTAAGTACACCAGAAGATATAAGTGCTGACTTAACAGGTGAATCAAATAAGAGCATGTTAGAAAATGAAATGCCATATAGACAAGCTGTAGGTTCATTAATGTTTTTAGCCGTAGTGTCAAGACCTGACATTGCACATGCGGTGGGAGTAGTCAGCCGTTATACAAACAATTACAATGCAGCACAATGGAATGCCGTCAAAAGAATCATCAGGTACTTAAAAGGCACAATAAATTATGGCATTTGTTATGACAAATTCAATCAAGTTAACATGCATGGATACAGTGACGCAGATTATGCAGGTGATAAAGAAACTCGTCGTTCCACCACTGGCTACGTGTTTAAGATGGCAAATGGTCCTATTACCTGGACAAGCAAGAGACAGACCTCGGTATCTTTATCAACAACCGAATCTGAGTTTGTAGCTGCATCACAAGCAACAAAAGAGTTGGTGTGGCTTCAAAACTTTTTATCAGATCTTGAAGAACATGCAAGTTTGCCTACCATTCTATATATAGACAATCAGAGTGCAATAAAACTGATTAAAAATCCAGAGTTCCACCAAAGAACAAAACACATAGATGTGAAGTTCAAGTTTGTTCGTGAAAAGTATGAGCTTGGATATGTGTTTCCAGAGTATGTTAATACAAAAGAACAAGAAGCAGACATCTTCACGAAAGCATTGCCTAAAAATCAATTTGAAATGCTTAGAATGAAAATTGGAATTGGGACAACAGAACAGAAATAGTAATTTGTTTTGTTAGCTAGTTTTGAATTTATTTGGTGGACATTTGTTATATTTTTTTTATTGAAAAGGTTTGTTTATGGGTTGAACAACTTAACAAAAAAGGTGGGGTATTGGAATATGTTTTTTTTTGTAATGTTCATATAAACCACCCTTTAGGTTGTTATTTAAAATGTTTTTAAGTAGGTTGTTGTTGATAAAAAAAAGAATGTAGTTGTTGAATAAATAAATAGCAGTTTTTATGAAAAGTCAAATCTCTAGTTCTTTCTTAAATTAAATATATACCCTATTCCACGAACATACGCCTGTTTTGGATTACTTCGACAACGAATATTTTACTGTGCAAAATAAGAAGAACGAAAGTAAATGGCGCTAATAATTATTCCAATAAACAACAACGTAATTTGCAATTTACTTTCGTTCTTCTTATTTTGCACAGTAAAATATTCGTTGTCGAAGTAATCCAAAACAGGCGTATGTTCGTGGAATGGCCCATATAAAATCTAATACATTAATACTAATTATTACAATTTATGAATTAACATATGCAATCAATTGTTTGTTTGTTTATTTTAACTGACTTTGACAGTCTGTCAAAATAAATATAATATAATGTCAGACCAATCAAATACACTGCTCAAAATAATCAAATCTTACTAAGAGTCGTATCAGTTTTTTAGGAACCAGCTGTACTTTAAAAACGAGCCATGTTTTTCATCAATACAGGGTGTTTTTAAATAAGTATGTCACACTTTAAGAGGTAATTCTGCATGAAAAAATGATGACAGTTTACTTTATAAACGTATATCCGCAAATGCCTCCTTTTGCGAGATAGGGGGTGTTGAAATTTTTTTGACAAACCGACGATTTATTTATTGCTTTAAAACCGGTTGAGATATGCAAATAGAATTCTGTGAGTTTAAGACGTAGTTATTGCACATTTTTTGACATACAATTAAGAATTTAATATTCATCATTGGCGCGCGTAAGAGTAATATGACCCGTCATAAATAAACGCGAATACTTATAGCTGTAGTTTTTAGTGATGTCATTATAAAGAAGTTTATTATACCTTTATATGAAAATAACATTTTTGTTTTTAGTGTTTTCTTTAAAATTTCATCACATTTTTCTTGAATTTCTACAAATTTTTTGAAATCTAAATTAGCTAAATCGGTTCAATTATTCTGAAGCTATTATAAAAAATATATAAAAAAATGAAATGACCTTAATAAACGTCATTTAATATTTACATATCGAAAAATGTCCCGGATAGACTACGTGACTTGTCGCATTCGGTTTCTATAAGATTAGATATCATCTTACCTATACAATTTCTTGGTCCATAAGAAAACGGTAAATACGCGCATGGATGTCGTTTTGCAATATTTTCAGGTAAAAACCGATCCGGATCAAACTTAAGAGGATCTGGCCAGTAGGCAGGATTTCTACCAAGAAATACACTACCAACAATGATTGAGCACCCTTTTGGAAAAACCATGTCACCTAAAACGTTACCAAAATTATAAAAATATATATGTATACAATATTTTATTCATTACACAACAACATTACTGCAAGGTAATAGTTAGTGAGACAGTAAGGCAACAATATAAGCTGCTTGCTCTGGACATCGAAGTAAAAAGTGAAACTAAACCAAAATATCGGAGAGGACCACAAAAAAACAAGTGGTGGATGCTAAAAGATGAGAAAAATGGTCTATTCACGGAAAGAATTTTTTTTTATTTAAACAATATAAATACACCTTATCTACAAGATTAATCAATATTTTTTCTTTGACCTAATTTCCCTAAAAATGTTTGTAAACTAGATGTCACCTGGTCCATCCTAGCTTTTTTTACATGAAATGCCCACTTCTATATTGTGGCTACACAGCACAGACTGACTCTGCTTTTCACTAATTTCTCACGTCTTTGTTGTGGCTACAATACAATGCACAACACTAACTTAGTCCGGCACAACTTTACACATTACACGAGCTCGAACGGTTTAGTCCTCTTGAGCCTTCGCATCCGGGGTTCGTTGAAAATAAGCTGAAGTGCTTCATGGTTGGGATGCTTATGGAGCCTCTCTTCATGTTTCCTGGCGACTTTCTTAACTTTATTTGGAATAGATTTGATTTTAAGATCTCTTCGCAAATCGTCATTCCGAACATACCAAGGAGCACATTATACAATATTGATTTTTTACTTTATCGTACTAAATAGATACGTAGTATAGTATAATAGATGAAGTTATAGGATCGTGCAAAAATTTTTTTTTCAGATTTACCTTTTTTTCGACGTTTTGAGTCCCCCTGAGTCTAAAAAGCAAATAAACAAAACATGTCGGAAGTATGTACGTACGTATATACGTACGTATGTACGTACGTATGTACGTACGTATGTCGCCACCGCCCAGCAAAAACTACTGGACAGATTTTGATGAAATTCGGTATGAGTAAGTTTAAGAGAATTTTATCGAGAAACTAAGCTTAAAAAAAACTCTCAAAGGGGGGCCAAAATAGGGGGGTTATTTAGGGCTCATTTTTGCAAATTTTGACCGAAACGAATGAAATTTAACTCAAAGTTAGCTCATCAATAGGTAAATAGAAATACGGAATTTAACATTTCCAAATTCAAAATGGTGGCCCACATTTACGACCGCCCACCCGACACAATTCCCTACCTATCTAAAAACTTGTTTAAGATAAGTTTAATTTGAAAAAGTCGATATATAGTCTAAAGATAAGGCTATAAGAAGAATGTTATCGTTTTTCAGAAAAAGTTACGGGTTGCCTATATTTAAGGGGTCAAACTTTGACATAACTTTGAACTAGATTTTCTCAAAAATGGCTCCAAGGAATTTGTTTATTTTTTGATATATTTTTGATATCTTACCGGTAAATTGAATAACAGTCAAATTTCTTAACTCCCCATAGGAGGGGAGTTATGAATTTTCTATAAAAAAATATTCGAGTGACCGTAACTTCCTTTGTAACAGAAACTAAAATTTGAAATTTTGCAGACGTATATGGTGCTTTATTATCTATTATCACAATAAATTTTACCCAAAATATGGCTTCCGTTTAAACCGGAATTGAAAAAAAAATCTTACTTTTTTCGATACACCCTATATATTGTTACATATTTTGAAAGAATGGAAAATTACCTTTCTAATGACATAAAACTCGTTGCTGTTGCTCAAAAACTCGAAAAGTTACAGTAAATAGAAATTTTGCTATAATCTTGTGTGTGTCCTCTCTCACGCGATCATAGCAGAGCATTATTATAGGGCAGTCAATGAGGGTATTTGGCTCCGAATTCCATCCTGCTACTACATCGATGTACTTGATATTTTCACAGTAAGTAGGGAATAGTTCAAGAAACAAAATCTACCCTATATACTATGGCGCTTTTATCTTGGGGCGATTCCCACCCCTTCAACGGGGTGGAAAATTTATTGGTAAAAATAAGCACGGAAGTGGCTAGAGAACCTATTTCTAAGCAAAAACTGATCTATACTTTTTTTTGAGAACTCAATACTTTTTGAGTTATGAGTAGTTGAAAATTGGCCATTTTCATTGAAAAATGACACCTTTTCGGACGGTTTTTTGTGAAGACCTTAAAAACTATGCATCGAACTAAAAACACTATATAAAACATTTTTTTTAGATTATAAATAACAAAGCGATTCGTTGCTTCGTAAATGTTCTATTTATAATACAAAAAGAGATAGGTAGGTAGGTGAAAAGAGTTTGATTTTTGGTGCATGCTCAAGTTGGTGTATTCAACTTGAAATAACAGAGGAACGGTAGGTTTTAAGTGTATAATGCTACCAACGCCTTTTGTAGTGTTTGAAGAGCACCATTAAATACCGGTTACATTCAAACTAAGCGGGATATGGTGCAAAAAAATAGATGACTAATGTTCTTTAAGGAAAAATGAAAAGTACATTTATTTTAACCCATCATCCACCAGAATTTAAATGCATTTTTTTTTCTTCTGCAATACCTTTTAATATAGTGTTATTTCTACTTTCAAAAAGTTGAACGGGTTTAAAATAAATGGTTTTTGCAAAAAATGTGATCAAATTTTAGAACGCATTTTAAATTTTCTTAAAAATCTTCCTTTTTTTTCATGTAATTCGAAAATAAAAATGTTCCACCCCCGAGAAGTCGTGGGAACAGCCCCCATGATTAAAACGCCATAGTATATAGGATAGACTTTGAATCAGGAGATTGGGCTACTCCCAAAATTTCATTAAAATCCATGCAGTAGGATAGAATTCGGAGGTAATATCTTGTTCTTAATCTCGCGCATTGACTGGCGTAATAGAAATAGAATGAAATGCAAATATTGTAAACTATTAATTTCTCAGAAAAATGAACTAATTTGAAATGAAAGTATGACTATAATATTCTATTGATTTATGCAATAGTCTATACGTCTATGTTTGCGCCAATATGAATATATATTTCATTTATTTTAATTCGGGAACGTCTTGGCAACACAGTTCTAAGTAAGCATAATCTTCTGTCCTTTATGTTAAGTCAGTCAGTCGTTAACAGACATACGGTCGGAACGTATAGTACACTTTGACAATTTTAATTTGATTTTGTGTGTGTTTTCCGTGAGACAAATTGACGATACCAGACAACATATTTTCGGTAAGTTCCCTTCTTTTATCCCATCCTTCATTTTCCTTAATGCCACCGAAAATAGTGCTTCAACATTTAACAACACGAAGAAAATCTAAGAAAATCTCGGTAAGTTATTATTATTAAATTTTTTCCATTTGGTTTCCTAAAAGCCAAAACAATCTATAGTGTGTCCCCGAAATATGGCATCGAACATTTTCTTAAATGCAGGAATTAATGATTCATAGAACATAAAATATTTTCAAGTATACAAGGTGTTTCTAAAATATCAAAATAACGAGTAACTTTGTTATTTTTATGGAATGCCAGTATCTAGTACAATAACGATAAGAGATCGGTACGATAAAGTTCTCGGGCGGCCTTTCCGTCCAGCGTTTTTTGGTACAGCCCCATAATTGTTGTAGGCCATAATTAGGTCCACACCGGTTTCAATATCTGTTGGTAAATTAGTACTTTGTTCTGGATGGAAAGTTGAGAGTACCTACTTTTTAGCCAATACATATTTTTGTACTTTATCTTCAACTGTTTAGTTTTCTTTTTAACCTGCTCCTTCCATTTAAGTGTGGCGTCGAGATTTAAACCCCGGTATTTCGCTGTTTTCTTATTAGGAACAACGTTGTTGTTTAAGATAGGTAATTGGAAGATTATTGATTTTCTTTTTAGTGAAGTTAATATGAACTGACTTCTCTTCATTAAACTTTATACGCCATTTTTTGGACCAGCCTTCTATGCCATTAATTGCATTTTGTAAGTTAATCGTAGACTCCTCTATAGTTGCTCCTATTGTCAGGACTGCTGTATCAACATCAAATGTGGCCAGTTGGATATTCTCACTCTTCGGAATATCAGATGTAGAGATTGCAATTGCTGAATCCAGCATCCAGCAATCCAGCAGAATCCAGCGCTTTTTTACATGCTGGATATCCAGCAGAGGAGGCCGCAAACGTGTAAAATTCGAAATAAGTTACTTAATGTCTTCATTAGCCTCTTTATTCAAAGCCGTAAGTTTGCTCATTTATTTATGTTTGCTCAAAGCTTTATTCAAACTTTAGACAAGGCGAAAACGGCGGGTTTGTTGGAACAAATATTCCCATGAGATTTTTTGCATAATGACATTCGTGAGACATTCCAGAATAAGGTTCCAGAAGTCGCCCACGTGAAAAGTGGTCCAAATTTTGTTTTAACAATTTTTTTAATCACCTTGCAAAAATCAATATTTTCGGCCCATACTAATTTTTTTCGGTTTTTTTGGCAATTCTGGACAAAAAAGGTCTTTTATAATTTTGCTCCAAAGTTGATCGTTTTTGAGTTATAAACAATTTAAAATTGAAAAAAAAAACGAAAAATGGCTATTTTCAAGGCTTAATAACTCGGTTAAAGGTTACTATTATCAAAGTCAGGATGTGAGTAAATCACAGTTTAAAGCCCGTCCTACAAAATCCTAAAGCAATTGTTGTCATTATTTTATTACTAAACTGTTATTTTTAAGTAATAATATTGAGCGGCGTGCACGTATAGGCTGCCGTCCATGGTGAGTGCGAACGAGATGCCATTCCGGCAGTCAATGGTGCATCTTACTCGCACTCACATAATTTACAGCCGCGTCAATACGATCTTACCGCACATTGATAATAATTAAAAACAACAGCTTAGTAATAAATTAATGACAACAATTTCTTCAGGATCATGCAGGGGGTGCTTTAAACTTTGATTTAGTCACTTTCTGATTTTCATAATAATAATTTTTAACCGAGTTATGAAGTCTTAGAAATAGCCATATTCGCGTTTTTCAAATTTTAAATTGCTTATAACTCGAAAACGATCAACTTTAGAGAAAAATTATAAGAGACCTTTATTGTCAAAAATGGTCCAAAAAAACCAAAAAATTTGTCCGGACCGGAAAGATTGACTTTTGCAATTTAATTTAAAAAAAAATTGTTAAAAAAAATTTGGACCACTTTTCATGTGGGCGACTTCTTGAACTTTATTCTGGGGTGTCTCACGAATGTGATTATGCAAAAAAATCTCATGGGAATATTTTTTCCAACGAACCCGCCGTTTTCGCCTTGTCTACTTGTAATTCTATCGCGCTGGCAGTAGCTCAATATGCTGGAAAGTTTCTATAGCTGAAAAGTTTGCATCGATAAAGCGTTGATATACGATTCTGCGATAAAATTCTCTGATGGGGAGTGGTCAATAATCAATGAGTTAATCGCCACTTTCAACCGGCTGTAGAAGCTCTTTGCAGAATAGAATCCACTTTGATAACGACCATGGCCGACACAACCATGAAATTTGTCTTAGACAAACTAAATAGCCAGGACTCTAGCCTTAATGCCGATCTAGCGGAAGCACTACGCAAAATAATCACGAGACAGCGTCTCTATGAGATTAGAGGTACATTGGTGTATTTACAAAATCAAAAAAAGTATGACGAAGGACTAAACAATCCTGGTTACTTCCCCATGCCGAAAAAAATGCAATGCGAGAAGAGTTGAAAAATTTGTTAATTCGTATAAATAAACATGTAACTGTGGAACCAGTGGAAGAAATAATGAAAGAAGATGGGATAACTAATCCGGAGCCCGTAAATTTTACTTTGGAACAAGAACTTGAGATTGAATTGGAACGAGAAAGAGAAAACATTTATAGCCAAAAAAACGAAGAAGTGAAAGGCGATCGTTTGTCAATGGTCTATGACTATATGATGACCTTAAAACCGACCAGCACAGAGGCCGAAAGGGCTTTCTCCACAACCGGCTATATGTGCAGTTCTGTGCGTAGGTAAGGCCTATGTTTTTAAGGTATCACTTTCAAAAAACTAAATAATTAATGTTTTTGTTGTTTACAAATTTAGCATACAGACACAAAAAACACTAAAATATTGTTTTTATTTGGATTCCAGATTTTGCTGAATCCGCTCTGGATGCAGCTGGATTCAGGCCAATCTTGCAAAAATCCAGCTGGATTAAAAATGCTGCTGGATTGCAATCCCTAGTCAGATGTGTACAAAAGTTATTGTATTGGTCCAAGAACGCTACCTTGTGGAACCCCTGCATTTATTTGCTTAAACTTATAGTAATCGTTTTCCAATTTTCGCTGGTGTAGGTATAACTGCAATATTTCAACGAGTTGCATAGGAAATATTTTCTTTAGCTTCATTAACAGACCGTCGTGCCATACTTTGTCCAATGCATTTATGATATTCAGGAATACTGCTCAACAAATTTTGTCCCCTTCCAATGCTTTCTCTATTTCAGTTACTATTCAATGAATCTGGTCAATTGTGGAGTGTGTACCACGAAATCCAAATTGGTGTGTCGGAATAATATTTTTTTGTTTAATTATATGGTTCATTCTTCGTATTAGTAATTTTTCAGACACTTTTGAGATTATGGATAGTAAGGAGATTGGCCTCTATGATGTTAATTCATGGTTATCTTGTCCTGCTCTGGGTATCATTGTAACCTCTGCAGTTTTCCAAAGATGGGCACATATCTAAGCCTAAAGGATGTATTTATTAATGTAGTAAGCTTTACTATGGTTTTTCTAGGTAATTTTTTTAGTATGTCGCCATTGATCAGGTCAAACCCAGGCGCTTTTTTGTATTGATGTTCTGGATTAATTTTTGAACTTCTTTTGTAGTAGTCAGTTGTACGTTAACATAATTAGTAGCTACTCGTTCATCGTCTAGACGAGTTTCCCCAGGTTTTGGTTGAAATATATTTTCTAAATAACCAGCGGATGCACCCACTTTCTCTTTGGGATTTCTTGCCCATGTTGTGTTTTCTTTTCGTAAAGGAGGTATATGCTGAACTTGCTTATTTATCATTTTGACTGCGTTCCAGAGGGAGTAATCGGTGCATTCATCATCAGTTAGTTCTCTCAGGTATTTATTGATTCATTCGCTTTTAATTTTCAAAATTTCTCTTTGCAGCTATTGTGTGAGCCTATTTAGCTTATTTTAATTTTCTGTAATTCGAGTTATTTGCCATACCTTCCGAGCCTTTTTTTCCTGTATCGTCTCTAGTTTTTTTTGGGGTAATTGTTTCCTACTGATTTCTTAGGGTTATAGTTTCTCGTTCAAATTGTTCTATCGTTTGAATAAATCCATTGAACTCAATTTTCTCATTCATTTCTGATTGGAAGTTTACCCAGTCCGTAAACTTATTGGTCAACGCGGGTTTCATTTCAGTGGTAACAATTTGCTGACTAATTGTTAGTAGAATTGGAGAGTGGTCAGATATAAGCTCCTCTACATCCTCCACTTTTGTAAAATTTGTTGCTACACCTCTGGATATGAAAACATGTAGGAGGTCCGGGATTCTCTTTACATCACTTGGCCAGTAAGTGGGTTTCCCAGTAGGGTGCCATCTACAATTGTGTCCGGTCACAAAATGCTGCAATTCTTTACCTTTAGGTGTTGAGAGTCTGGAGCCCCAACAGGTATTTTTTGCATTAAAGTATGTTAAATATTTTTCACTTAAGGTTGAAGAGAAGTTAGCATAGTCTTCTCTTTTGAGGTTATCTCTTGGAGGGAAGTATGCAGCTGCATTGTTATGTGTGTATTTCTTAGTTTTAATACTGATAGAGGCACATTGTATTTCTTCAAATTCAATTTTTTCACGTTCCCATTCACGTCTCCGTTTACGCTTTACGGAAAGAATAATAAAAAAAATATGTTGGAACATGAAAGGAAGCCATAATACAATTTGGAGAAAATAGCAAGTAGTATTAGAGATACTACTATTAAAATACTTGGGAAAAAGTAAGGAAAAAGTTTGAGCATACAGAGACTTGGTGGTGGTCAAACGAAGTACAAGGAAAAATAAAAGGGAAGGGAAAATTATATAAGAAATGACAAGAAAATATATCGGACACAGATCTTCAAAACTATGTATATTGTCGCCAAGAAGAAAGCGAAAGTAGCAGTAGCAAAAGCCAAAGCAGAAGCGTATTGAAACCTATATGATCAACTTGATACCAGGGAAGGCGAAACAAAGATAATACATATAAAACAGCCAAACAGAGAGCAAAGAAAGCAAAAGATTTTAATCAGTATAGATGTATCCTAGATGAAAATAAGAAAATACTAATTTACGAAAAGGATGTCAAAAAGAGATGGAGAATTTACTTTGACACTATATTAAATGAAGAATTTGATAGAGAGCCTGTGGAGTTAACGGATACAGTAACAGCAATAGTCATCAAAATAACAAACGAGGAAGTGGCTCAAGCGATTTAAAAAATAAATAAAGGAAAAGCAGTCGGATCAGGTAATATTCCTGGGGAAGTATGGAGAGCATTGGGAGAGACAGGAACAAGTTGGCTAGCAGGTTTGCTTAATAGAATTATGAAAGTCGGACGCCAGACGAATGGAGAAGCAGTATACTAGTACCTGTTTACAAAACAAGGGAGATATACAACAATGTACAAACTACAGGGCTATAAATCTGCTTAGTCACACCATGAAAATGTGGGAGAGAGTAATTGATAGATGGATACGCGACGAAACCGAAATATCCGATAATCAATTTGGCTTTATGCAGGGCAGATCTACAACAGATGCAACAATGCAGTTGATGGAAAAATACAGAAGTAAAAAACAAACGCTCATATGGTATTCATTGATGTTGAAAAAGCATATGATAGAGTTCCTCGAGAGATTCTGTGGTGGACACTCAATAAGAAAGGAGTCCCTGTTGAATATGTAACGATTTTGAGAGAAATGTATGAAGGAGTGACGACTAGTGTTATGACAGGTGTGGGAGAGACTGATTTTCATGTGAAAGAAGGATTTAACCAATGCTCCGTGCTTAGTTCTTATTTATTCTCATTAGTTTTGAACCAGATATCTGCGAAACTACAGGGTAACATTCCATGGTGCTTAATGTATGCTGATGATGTTGTTTTAATAGAAAATAATGAGAGACTTAGAACAAAAACTGTAACAGTGGAGACAAGCTCTGGAGGAAAAACTTTTAAAACTTGGTAGGACAAAAAAAGCGTATTTGGAATGCTCGTTTAAAGATGGAGTTACTACAAATAAAATGGTATCTTTGGATCGTGAAATCATTGTAAAAAGCAAAAGTTTAAGTACCTGGGATTAGTATTACACAGTAATTGAGAAATATAGGGAGATGCATGCAGTCCCAGCAAACAGGTTTGAGCCCAGTTACGTGATGATTACGTTAAATTTACGGCAAATTTCAACGAATATGTAACTCGGGGATTTATGACGGGAAAAAAACGTATTTCAGCGCCAAATTATTCACCTGTATATTAGTGCTTCCTTTATACATGTTTGACATTAGAATAATATAAAATCATAATGACGAATATAGTACATGTTTTTTATAATAGGTGAGAATGTCGGTTACATCGCAAAGGTACGTTTATTTCACGTAATAATCACGAAACAGAAATAACTTCCTTTGGTTAAATTTTGAGAAATATTTTGGAAAACCAAATTTTACAACGGTGTTGGTTAAATACGTATCGCTTGAATTTTACTCACTGTATTTTATATACGTCGAAAAATTAGATGTATTTCACGTAAAAGTAATCTAAATAATACCAATATATAACATAAAGTTTATGATTTCGCTTTTAAAAGCATTTAGCATAACTATTTCAATCCAACCTTGATTTGAAGCTATTTTTGCTATTTTTTTCTTTAAAAATATCACAGGAGCTAAAATGATGTTGAGTCTAATTTTCAAATCGCGCGCGGTGATGACGTACTACCAAGCTTTTCTCCTCCTTTAAATACTATCACGTGACCACGGTACGTGACTGTGACTAACATAGTTGGTTCGAAAACTAAATTAATCGATTTATCGAATAATAGATACGTTTCGATAGGATTATTTTTTTTCATATTATTCTGGTATTGAAATAGATTTTTAGTACAAATTTGTTAATAGTGGAAGAAATTTAAAAACAAAAAGAAAATACGTAATACTAATTTAAAGTAAGTAGAATAGTTTAACTGTAATTTAAAAATAATCGATTTTATAATCGATGATCATAACCTCTAATATCAGCTCCTCACATTTCTCAATTCTCAAGCATTTCTCACAACAAAAAGTGAAACGTGAAGAGCTTTATTTCCCTCGTTTTATTTTAGGCGGGTTTATTTATAATAATGTCTTTCGTATTAACGTTTACCTCACTGCTCGAGGGTTGAAGTGCCGGTGCCGATGATGCAATTAGAAAAAACAAGAAAGTGTCGAAGTGTGTGGAAGCAAAGAATACGTGGAAGTGTTCTCATCAAAATAAAAAGTGACCTGTGTTGTGTTTTGTGTTGGCAAATTTTTTAACGTGTCTTTAGGTCAGTACCATTTTTGGTTCATTATCTTGTATAATAATTAAACAAAACAAATGTTTTAAAGTCTCTAAATTCTACTAAATAAATACATTGTTAATACTTTATATGCTTGTTTTATTTATGTCATATGCATATGAGGATAATAATTACGTGATTCGTAAGTTAATTAAGGTCGAATTATTTACGTGAACCGAGGACGTATCTTTCACGTGAATACTAATATATACATTCCCGAAAAGATACGTTAATCAACACGTATTTGCAACGTGAATTTCCTGAAACATTTTATTGCTATTTAAGGTGAATAACACGTCTATTGAAGACGAGTTATTCACGTAATTTAAAGACGTATTTTCAATGTGACTTTCCAACCAAATTTTCACGTGAAATTCACGTAAGCAATTTACGTATATTGGTGACAAATGTACCAAAAATTCACGTAATTAACACGTCGGTCTCTTTGTTGGGGTAGAATTAGGGTTGTATGGCTAAAGTGGAAGGAAGCGAGTGGTGTGTTGTGTGCCAGAAAAATTCCAATGAAGCTGAAGGGAAAATTCTATAAAACAGCCATAAGACCGGATATGATGTACAAAACTGAATGTTGGACAGTGAAAAAGAAAGAGGAACAATGAATGTATGTGGCGGAAATGAGAATGCTTAGATGGATGTGTTGAGTAACAAAAAAAGATAAAATTAAAAATAAGTATAGTAGGAAATGACAATCAACAACCTACTAATCATGGTTCTCGGATGCCAAGATTCGGCAGGGGAAGAAACAACAGTAACGACAGGGCTTCCCAGGCCGTTAGTCAGCGAAATCCCTGTTCACTAAATATATACAAATCCACCTACAAAATCGCTACATGGAATGTAAGAAGTATGTATGAACCTGGGAAACTGAAGAATATACAGCAAGAGATGATGCGACTAGATATCGATATATTAGGAATAAGCGATACAAGATGGGTCAGCTCTGGCGAACTCAATACAGACAATGGACGAATCTATTACTCTGGAAGCAGCGACACCCAACACAGATATGGAGTTGCTATGATCCTCAGCGAAAAAGTAACGAGATCAGTAACAGGCTTCGTTCCGATGTCCGAAAGAATAATAATGTTGCAGTTATTCACAACCCATGGAAAAATGAACCTAATCCAGATTTATGCGCCAACTGCTGACAAAAATGAAGAAGAAATAGAAAACTTTTATAGCGAACTCCAGAAAACATCACATCTCACGCATCTAGAGACATAACAGTGATCATGGGTGATTTCAACGCAAAAATTGGAGAAGGAAAATGCTACCCTAATGTAGGATCATATGGGCTTTGCGAACGAAACGACAGAGGAGATCGCCTAATAAAATTTTGCCAAGAGCATAATGTTATAGCCGCAAATACATTCTTTAAATTACCTAAGCGACGCCTGTATACATGGAAATCACCAGCTGACAAAGAGCACAAAATTGTCAGAAATCAAATTGACTACATCCTAATAAAGCACAGATATCGAAACTCAATTCAGGCAGTAAAGGCATATCCAGGAGTAGACGTATCCTCTGATCACAGTCTTCTTATTGCTAGGTTTCAACTTCAACTAAAAAAGACGCAAAAAAGCCGCAACAACAATAAACTTAACATACAGAAACTAAAGTCAGAAGAAGCAAAAGAAAATCTGAAACACGATATCAACACAAATCTAGAGAGAAACCCAGGAAATAATTGCAACGTAGAACAGCAGTGGCAATTCTTCAAAACCTCCATATTAGAACCAAGTAAGAAAGTACTTACTACAACCAAATGTAAGAAAGAAGAATGGATGACGGAGGAAATTCTGGAGTTGATGAATGAAAGAAGAAAAAACAAAACCATTAATAAGGCCCGCTATAAACAGCTTCAAAACCAAATAAGAAGAAAAATTAGGGAGGCTAAAGAAACCTACTTCTCTTAAAAATGTAAAGAAATAGAAGAACTGCAAAACACATATGACAACTTCAACCTACATAAAAAAGTCAAAGAACTAGCCGGAATAGGAAATAGAAGAACCTCAAGTATATTGCTCGACAAAAATGGAAATATTATAATGGAGACAAAACGAAAACTACGACGATGGAAAGATTATATCGAGGAACTATTTCATGACCAGAGAGAAGCTAGTACATCCATAGATAGCCAAACGGGAGATGTAGGCCCAGAGATAACCAAATCAGAGTTTATTCAGAAAATAAACTCTATGAAAACCAATATGAAGATCATATTAAACACATCTTTTCTGTGTTCCAGAAAGTGATGAACCAGTACCAGTATTATCAGAACGGTTTATATATAATTATTACATGTATTTTCGCTGGCCAATTTTTTTGTGACACGGTGACAGGAACATACAGCGTGTTCTGTATGTTCGTTCATGGGTAATCTTTCATTTTTCCTACTATATATTAGGGGGAATCTAGGTGTGGAACCAATTTGGTCATGTTCAACGTCTATACGTTAATCACCCAATACGAAGAATTGCTGAATAAAACCAATAACGTTTTTTTGGAAAAAAATTTGTAGCTGAGACTTTATATGTATAAAGGATGCGGAGAAGTCCAATTACTTGCTTGTAGTAAGAAATACGAAAAAAAATTATTTAGATGAAATTGGGGCATAGATAGGATCAGAATTTAAAAATATTTCCAAATATAATTCAATTTAACGAGATTACTTCCGCCAGAAATCTGCATTTTTACCATTAAAAAAACGCAAGTTGGCACCATATCACTGTAGTTTCTTGAAGTATCCCCTAAAGAGTCACCAATTTTCATGAAAATCTATGGAGGTTCAACTAAATCAGAGGTGAAAATCTTCAGTGACTGCACTTTCAGAAATATAAAAAATAATAAAAAAAGGGTGGATCTCACCCCTAAAATAAAAAAAGCGCAAGTTGGCAGCATATCACATTTGTTTTTTGAGGTATCCTCTAACTCTAATTACTCAATAATTTTCATGAAAATGGATGGAGGTTCAACGAAATCGGAGGTAAAAACCTTCAGTGACTGCACTTTCAGAAATATAAAAGATAATTTTTAAGAAAGTTGTAGATTTCACCCCTAAAATACAAAAAGTGCAAGTTGACACTATATCACCTTTGTGCCTTGAGGTACCGTCTAACCACTCACCAATTTTAATAAAAATCGATGGAGGTTCAACGAAATCGGAGGTAATAATAGCTCATAACCACCTTCAGTGAGTGTACTATAAATCACAAACAGCCTCCCGCCTGCCTCTTGGCAGCTTAAACATTTAATTTAAGCCAAAAGCAATACGTATTTGCCAAATAAATATTTTTTTCTATTTTTTGACAGTAACAGAATGTATTTTGAGTTAAGAGTTTAACCATCAAAAGGTAGCAACAAAATATAACTTCGGGAGATAGTATCATAAACTTTGGCAACAGTGGGTAACCTTTGACATTACCTAAGATTAATATTTTGACAATATCATAGTCACGCTAAATGGAAGTAATAGAAAACGATTTTATTATTAATAAATAGATATTTATAAAAATAAACCAAAATGGGTGAAAATTTTAAGTTTTGATAGGTACTTGGAAAGGTATTGGCATGAAATATCTAATAATAAAACAATAATAAATAATCATTTTTTGTTGCGAAGCGAAACAAATTTCGATTTTTATAATTTGGCACGGTTTTTAATGGACTTTTTCTTAGATAATAGATAATATTTTTAGAATAAAAAATCCTCCTAAAATTTTATACACTCGCATTAGAATTCAAAATATTTTTACGTAAAATATACTTACCTACCTACATATAACTAAAACTCACAATTAACAACAATATATTCTTTCAAAGAGGCCAACAAATTATACAACAACAACAAATATATAATAAATTAACTATCAATAAACACTACTTTCCTATGAAACAACAAAAACGAATTCTTAAATTAACACACTACTGCACTGAACAGATATCGATAAAGATGACAGAACAGATTAGAGAAAATCTGACGCAGGTTTGTCAAAATGACAGTGATAATTTCTCTATGTTGCCTAATTAGTTATTTAGTTAAAATATGTTTGATTTTTTGTTAGAAATAAAAAATTTTAGTAGTTCCAAGATTACACAAAACCTAGGTATGGGATAAAAAAGTTTATTTGAAGAAAGTTTCTTTTTAATTCTTCATGGAGGTACAGGTATTTCTTTTCAATATTTTATTTAGTTATAGAGTAATTTCCACGTACTAACATATTTCTTAAATTTCATTACGAATATGTGTGCCAAATATTTCAACAAAATATTCAAAATTAGAGCCTCAATCTTGGAACGCGTTTGTTGCTACCTGTTTATCGCTGCTCTAGCCTCTTAAATAAATTACATACATTCTTCTTTTTATGTCAATTAATTTAATTCAAAAATTATTTTTTTGCCACCCTGTATAAATAATGATATTAATATTTACATTATTGAATAGAGAATTGAACACTCTTTCAAATGAGCTACCACACGACTTCTATTCCCATTTAAAAATTTAAAATCTAATAACTACTGCCAAATATCGAGGTGGACTGTTTTCTTTGCCCACCTTGTATTTTGTAAGTAGAATAACATACAAAAATAAGTAATTGGTTAAATCTTTTTTTTTTAAATACACTACCTCCATCGATATCTTCGACCAATCTTCTTCCTAACAATGGAATACCAGGAAATAACCTTAACGTTTCCTTTAGTACCCTCTCTAAATATGTCATTTTCTGTATATCTTCAGGAAAAGATCTTCTATCTGGTCCCAAAATATCAACCGCCTCTTCAAAAACTTTTTGCTGAAAAACAAAACAAATTTATGCATTGAAGTTTATATAACTATTATGAAAATTATTTTATTTTTATAAAAAGTTAGTTTTAAAATTGCCGTAACCTCTTTCTGTAGCTCAGTGGTAAGAGAACCTACCTTTGGATTACAAGGGTTGTGAGTTCGATTCCCAGCTGTGTAGGATTGTTTTTTAATCAATAAATAAAAATAATTGCTATCCTTATGGGAACGGTAAACAACTCAGACGTGCTGATACAATTATTAGCTTGTTTTGTAAAGACAATGTAGTCGACTTTACTAAATAACAAGACATTTACTTGCATTACACATTACACTACCTATTTGCGACATCAACTGTAGTATGCCAATAGCCTTAGTTGACGAGACATTTAAGGGGAATTAAAAAAAATTATGTTTTGTATTATAACGCCCACTTGATAAACAGCATTTCATTTTAGGGCCAATTTCTCATATCGAGTTCAACTCCAGTTTAACCTGAACTTCTAGTAAACGTCAGTTTAAAGTCAAAATCGTCTTTCTCAATTCGCACGTTCAACCGATGGCAGTTTAAACTTGAACGATGCTTGAACGGTGGAATTCGGCCGTTCAAAGATTTCAGAACTCAGTTCAGATGATTCTATGGACTACGCATGCGTTGTATAAACACGAAACGCTGTCATAATATAAATATATCCTATTTTATTATGTTAAGCCTAACGATAAACGATAACATTATTTTTGTTTTTATAATATTTATTTATAATTATTAAAATGACTATTTGACTATAAATATTTAAATTTAACTTTATTCAAAAACAGCATAAAAATGGTAGTTCAAAATGGCGACAGTTTTTTACCTGTTGCCATCTATTGGCATTTCTCGAAAGCTGTAGAACGAGCGCTGACATGAACGCGCAATGAGAAATGCATTTCAAACAAAACCACAGATCACGGGTGAACCTGGTTCAACTGAACTGTAGATTAACGCAGGTATGAGAAATCGACCCTTAATTTGAGATAAAATTCCACCTGATGAGAGGCGAAATCTCGAAACACGTATAGGAGAATGGTGGAGCTATAATTGAAAACAACTGCAGTCATCTACTTTCTCTTTAACAACTTTTCTACGGAAGGAAAAAGTTAATGTTTTTTAATGGTAAACTGCAAATATACATATTATCGGAATATAAGATTATTCCTAACAACGTTCAATAGCTTTCAGTAAGATTACATTCGCAGTTCGCAGAATTGCTACATAATTCTACTTTCTAGGAAAATGGATGTAGAACTCTACAACCGACTCTTAGAAGATGCTTTGCGAAATGCAAAGGCTTTAACTCCGGAAACTAATACAGAGTTAAAAAGGTGAAATTTTTGGTATACATCCAAAAGGAAATAAGCTATTCTTATAAAAATCCTGTCAGGAAACCAACTATTGATGGTACACTAAACTGGAAAACCTTCTATCAAAAACAGCTTTAAAACCTCAGACAATTTAAGAAAGTCTGCAGACAAAAATACAGAGTTGCTTGGACTGGAAGTTTTGACGCAGGCTTCCAGACTACAAAAAGTGTTCTCAAAAGACTCACGTCGGCATATCGACATCTTAACGAACGAAAATGGAGGAAAATCTTCCAAGTTTTGAGAAAGTGGTGCCATCCTGATAAAAATATACTTTCCCGGTACTAACGGCTCAACAGCACCGACCTAGATATATCAGGCACTCTCTAAATAGCTGGTATCTCGCCAAAACAATGGGTGGCGAGGAAAAAGTAAGATGGGCCATATCGTGATTCACCCTTTTAAGTCACCATGGCCTGACGGCATATATCCATCCAGCCCTACTATGGTGTGGGACTGGATATCTTTCTGCCGCACCCTGTGCGAATCTTCAGAGCCTCTCTGGCTCTGAGATAGGTTCCTAGAAAGTGGAGAGAGGTACATGTGGTCTTCATACCAAAACGAAGTAGGATGAAACTACACACTACCAAATGCTTTCTGACCAACTGGCCTAACAGTGTTTTCTTGAAAATTATGTAAAGAGAAAATAGTAAAGGAATTGAGAGGTACATAAAGGATGGTGTTCTGGTTCATAATCCACATAATTATTGCAAAAGCGTTTGATAAAACATAGTTTCAACCATAACCCAACAGGTCGATGTCAGGAATGGCATGAATGAAAAGATGGATATGCAAAGTATACTCTTCAATAGAGCAATAAGCATAATTGTCGAAAACTTTCGGCTAGAGGTATGATTACGAGATGGATAAGGGATGCGCACAGGTAGGTGTGATATCACCACTCATTTGAAAGATGTTTCTAGTACCCTTTTTAACTTTCTTTAGGAAGCAGTCTCGTTGGTACCTTAAGTACACAGCTAATTACCTTTCTCGGTGAACCAGCATTCATAGAACCTGATATTAAGTGATAATTTCATATATGTGGGGTCTATTTTTTACCATCCCGTCAACAGATGACTTACGCAGATTCTGTCACCTAAAAGAAGAAATAGCAGAGCACATTATATGTCAGTGTGACAGTCTGACAAATGTGCGGTTCTTTGCGTTAGGCGAAGAAAAGCCACTGACAGAGAGCTACATGTAAGGTTCTGTCCCGAAATTATTAGACTTTTTAACCACTTAAGCATCTCGATCGAGTCCCTCCCGCGCATCAAATATGTTCTGATTTGCGCTCTCCCGAGTACCTCTGGCCCCTATAAATATTAAGTTTATTATATTTTTTGCTGGAGCGATACCTTCTCGCCCGTTTGTATTTCATAGAGAAACGAAGATACGATATAGTGGTTATAGTGCTAGTATTTCTAGTTGGAGCTAGAACTCAGAGCTGAACATATTTTGTCGAATCGGTTTCAAAATGTTCATTATTTAACACGTTTCCGCTAGCGCTCTCGTTTTCCATTCTACAAAAGAATTAAAAAAAAACAATCAGATAAAATAAATGAAAATTGTTGAGTATAGAAAATTGATGTCTTAATATCGCACATCCAATTCAATACCGCCAAAACTGCAAATTTTTTAAAACTGAGTTTATTGCGGTATTGTATTTGTAATACTTTAAATTATCAGTAGTAATTGCACAAGAGCTCTAAAATTATATATTAATTTTAGAGATCGAGTGCAATTTGTTGCGATTATTTCATGAATAAAACTGTTCAAAAGCAAAATTTTATTGTAATTTATATATGTAAGTACAAATTAGTACAATTAAACAAACAGTTGTTATAAATATTAATTTGACGGTTGAAAGTCATCCCTTTTATAATTTTTAAAACATTAATTGTCATTAATGTCACTGAATGTATTTTTTTGTAGCAACGAAGGGCATCTGACGTAATATATTTGACGACGGGAAACTATAAAAAATTATCGATTTAATTCAGATTTCTGTAGCTTATAAGTGAAATACGCCGACAAGTGACAAGTGACAAGGTCATTAGAAACAATGGTTTTTACATATATTATGGCGTTAGTGAAATATATGAAATATATATCTTATATTTCTATAGCGCCGTAACTTTATCATGTATGGATATTGATATTGCACGGAGAACATAATATATGTTTCAATGTAATACCGCCACATTTTGCGAGTTCTGGTGGTATTTTACAGAATGGTTTGAACAATTCCGAAGTATAGGAGAGTTGTAGAAGGAATTAATAGGACAAACAATTAATGTTTTTATTTAACTATAAACAAATTAAGGAGAAGAACATGCAAAATATTTTTATAAATACCCTTAATATTGGAGATCGATTTATTCGAACAAGATGGGCTAAGTCAAAAGATCATAACATCATTTAGAAAGATAACAGAGGAAAACTTAAGGAAACCGCAAGAAAACACACAAATAGCTTTGAGTGAGAAGAGTTTTACTATTTAAGAGCTCAAACTTGTAGAGAATTCCTTGATGGAGCATTAACCTTACCACAGATTTATAGATACTACAAAGAGGAACAAGAAGAAAAGCAGTTGCCATTTGTCAAAATATGTAAATAGGAAACAATTTTAAATACAGAATATAATATCTCCTTTTTCAAACCGAAGAAAGATCAGTGCGCAATTTGTGAGGCGTATAAACAATGCAATCAAAAAGAAAAAGAAAAAGGCCAAGAACACACATCACATTCGTAATATAGAAAGGAGCCCAGAAGAAAAAGCAAAAGATATTACCAATTTTGAGGTAGCATCGAAAAACAGTTTCTGCTTTTTTTGGCACGAAGCCATTGCTATGCGAGTAGCAAATTATATAGTATGATAACATTGATCCAAATAATGGCATAACCCAGACATCCAAAGTGAAAGTTATCCTCCAACACCAAATTGTTCTATATGGTCCACATAATGTTCAGAAAAAAGTCACACTATTTTGAGCGTCAGGTTTGGGGGTAGAGGGGGGAAATCGGTATATTCGTAGTTTTTTAGGTTTTTCGTCAATATTTCTAAAACTATGCGGTTTATCATGAACAAACTTTTATACAAAAATGTTCTACATTAGATTTGAAATAAAAAAGGCCCTATGCATAATCCTTCTAAAATGAACGGTTCCAAAGTTACGGAGGTAGTATAGTATAATTGGTCCAAAAAAAGGCCTAACCCAGACATCCAAAGTAAAAGTTTTCTTTCAACACCAAATTGTTCTATATGGTCCACATATTGTTCAGTAAAAAGTTACACCATTTTGACCGTCCGGTTTGGGGGGAGGGGAGAAGGAGGAAATTCGGTAAATTAGTAGTTTCTTTAAGTGTTTCGTCAATATTTCTAAAACTATACTTTAGCGTAAACAATGTTCTATACAAAAATGTTCTACATGGTAGAAAAAATTTATCTTGTAAAGTACCATTTATAACTTTTTGTTTGGTTTTCCATTGTTAATGTGTATAATCGTAACAGGTATGGTTATTGAGTAATTTAGATAGGTAATGCAATACCGCCATATCTTACAAATATTTAGTCGGTTCGCAAAACTCAGATACAACTGGCTAGTGATTTTAGTAAGTAACTTTGCCCATTTGGTAAAATTGGCAAAAAAAAATTACTGAATAGTTAATACTTACTAAATAGTTAGTAATTTTGCAAATTTTGGCAAAATTGGCCAAAAACAAAAAAATTACCTACTAAAATCAATAGCCAGTTGTGTCTGAGTTTAAGCGAACAGACTATAACAGTTAAATATTTCTTGTTTTTGAAAAAATATATCCATTCGTATGCTATTCAGTTACTAATATTCTAATATTCAATTAGTTGTCATAAAATATTGTAACGATATGCATTCTAATCGTTACTAAATGGTATGCAACCAAATATACAGCTATTTGTTTGAGGTGTTGCGTTGATTTTGGGTACGACTTGATGAAATATCTGGTAACATTGGAATTGTTAAGTTGGCAATCTGTCAAGGAATTTCCGCCGAACGTGGTTGACAGAAGTGAAAGACTTCACTCTTTGGAAAGATTTGGAAGAAAGAACATCTCCAATGACCGGTGATTCTAGAATATAATTTAAGTTAAAATTTGGTCTTATGTGAATGCTGAATATAAGTTAGAAGTTGTGTTTTTTTTTGGTTTTGGTAAAGTATAGGGGAGGAGTTTCGTTGCTTTTTACAGCACCACCGGGTATGTAGAAATATTTTTTCTTCTAATTTTTCTTCCCTTTAAAAAAATAGCCATCTTTATCCTTCCTAATACTAGATCTATTTATATTATATTAAAATAACTGTTATACTTCAACAATTAGATTTTCCATACTTCAATACGTCTAATCTACGTTCTACAGATAAAAAAAATTCTTAGAATTACATTTTCACTCTAAATAAGTTTGAAATCCATGACATTTTCAGTCTCTCCTTTATCTTATTCTGTAAAGTAATCTTTTATTACAATATCAAAATTTATTTGTTCAAATACATACTTCTTTACATGTGTTCAAGAGCCTATTTCAAGTGAAAGTCGTACCAACGTCAATGCTATGGCACGTATACACATCAAAACGTCACTTTTTATTTAGATTTTTTTTCCTGTCAAGTTCTGATAAGGTTTTATACCTTTTTGTATAGGCCCCCTGTCATGTGTACTAAAAGGAAACCAGCTAATCAACGGTTTTTGTTTTCTTTTAGTCACTGGAGAAGAAGAAGATATAGTCCAAGTTGTCGTTAATTTTTTTAAATGAAAAAGTAATAATTTGGGAATTTTGGGTCAATTTTGTTGGATATGGGCATATGGAATATGCCCAATATGGGCATATGGAATATGGATATGGAAAATTTTTGTTGAGTTTCTGGTACTAGGAAGTACCTTCTCGTCGGGACAAGTACCCTCCACCCCTAAGGTTGGGGAAAACCGGAAAATACCGTACTTGGGTCTCCAATCATCACCCTCGAAGGAGGTTGGAGGAGAAACACACCTTCACTTGTGTAGAAGCGACAGGTTTTTATAATTAAAATTTGCATGTCAATTTGTTTAATAATACCTTTAAATTTTATTTTTTTGTCAGTAACCGTTAAATAACTTTAATAATAATATATTTTCATTTTTCTTAAAATATAATTAACATAATAGCATTCAATATTTTTGATAAATTTAATCTTTCCACCGTTCCTATCATTTATTTACAATAATCTGAAGGTTATAAACCATCTTGTTGTAAGGGTGTTGTGCCCAATATCTGGGGGTTTAAAACCTTATGTCATAACACTTATTTCATTTATCAGGTACTATACTCCGGTTTATCGCTTCCGATCAGATACGAGATAGTCAACTGATAATCTAACCAAATGTAATAATAAATTTTGTTCAGGTACATATCTAATAAGATCAATTAACTCGCTTGGTCTAATCAATATAATTTATTTCTTTTTCTACTGTAAAACCTGCGTTATCGATAGGACTATCGATAGTCTATTACATTAGGTGCTTAGTGAGTTTGTATACATTTGTAAATAGGGTTATAGGCATATTTCATTAAATTTGGTTGTACATACATATATGTTTTATTTCCTACCATTTCTGGGACCTATATAAAGTATTAGTTCAGTGGAGCAGTGTAAGTCACTCGGCGAAATATCTATTTAATATTTCCCTGGCGCCCTAAACCGTTCTTCTTATATCTTGTCTGTCAGTATTTATCTTTCTTTTCATTCCTTCTTATTTTAATTTATTTTCTTTAACGTTCAAGTACTTCATTAGGTACCGTCTTATTTGGGGTGTGCAAATTCGGCCTGATCCTCTCCTGAGTCACACTGATAAAGTCTCTTAAATATCCAGCTAGCCTAGCTTCATAAAACTTTCATAACTAATTAAACTACCCCTTCAAAGCTGACATCTATTCTGTTACATTGGCTTGCCCAACGCGGAGCCCAGTTTTCAGTAAGACAGTACCTTTCTTAAATTTGTTGCTTATTGAAAGCTTTTTAGTATCTATCTGGTCCATTGTTGTATATTTTGTAGTTATATGGAGATATATTTTGTTCCTTTTGTACGTTATTTGGAAAATACACTAGTGCACTTATATTGCTGCGTTGGTACTATTTTAACTTAATTTAAATTATAATTGTAAATCTTGAGTAGGATAATATTTGAATAGGTATTGGTTTGACATTATTTCGTTCTGATCGGTTTGGTGATACCTCGGTATTTATTTTGAAAAATTTTGAATGATTTATTTTTTTTTGATATCTAGGTACATTATTGATTTTGATTTAGGTGAAGCCGCAATATACTATAATTTTGCTAAATTATTGCATACTATATCTATATATAATTTATAAAGATTTCAATTTTTTTATTATCACTAAAACACTAACTTAAATTATTTAAAATATCTACCCCAAATATATCTTGGTTATATTTGGTTTGTCGGTTTAGCTGGTCGTTGGTTTATAAGGTCGTTAGGTCGTTTATGCTATTAGGTCGTTGGTTTAGCAGGTCGTCGGTTTAGTAGATTGTCGGTTAATTATGTCGTTAGTTTGTTGGGTTGGGTTTGTTGTTGTTGGGTTTGGTTTATTGTTACTAATTTTACCTTATTACCATGTGTGCCTTTAAGCCAGAGCATTTGTTAGTTAAGGAATTGGATTATGAGTTGAGGATAAGGTTGAGGAATCCGATAAATGTGAACAGAAACGCAGTTTATTACGTGGTGCTCTTAAACAAGAACAAGGAAATAGGAGTTTCCGTCAAATTTCAGCTGCAGCTATTCCTTTTCGGGAACAACAACAGGGAATAAACGAGACGATAGAGGATCTTACTCAAAAGATAAATAATTTTAGAAGGACTGTCCATAATAGCATGTATTCTAGATACATTTCACGTCTTCCTCATATCTCTGGTCGTGTTTACTTATTATGTTGCTCAGATGACCAACAACAACTCTACAAGCGCTCTATGTCCATTAGGATTATCAGTTTAGATAGTGGACTCGATTCTCGCGTAAATTCTATAGCCACCTCCACTTCTGTTTCTTCGGTTTCAGCAGCTAACCCTTTGTTACATTCCAAGCCTTTTCAGGTACATAAGTGGGGAGCTTCGTTTTCTGGTGAAGGTCATTACGACCAAGTTATTTTATTCTTGGATAGGGTAGATTGTCTTCGTGTTTCAAGAGGTGTCAGTGAGGAGGATCTTTTTGCAGCTTCCGCCGAACTATTTACAGGCAATGCTTTTACTTGGTTTATGAACAACCGTGGTAAGTTTACCACTTGGACTGATTTGGCTGAGAAACTAAAATCTGACTTTCTGCCGTATTCTTTCCAAACTGATCTCTTAGACGAGGTCAAGAACCACAAGCACAAACCTGGAGAATCAGTGACTATGTTTATTAACACTATGTTGGGTATGTGTAGTCGATTAGACACTCCTTTGACGGATAATGCAAAAATAAAAATAATTTTAAAATGTTTGCTACATTTTTACCATGCCCAATTAGCACTGGTTGATATAGCCAGTATAGAAGACCTTACAGAAAAATGTAAACGATTCGAGGAAACTCTATCTTGGTCTCTTAACCCTCCTACATCGTCCCGATTTACTTCTGGTCCTGGATTTAACTCTCACTCCTCAAGAAATCGTTCTTGGCAACCTGGACCCCATCCACCGAATGTGTCTGTGGCTACTTATTCTTTTTCTTGCTGGAATTGTCAGGAGGCTGGTCACGCATTTCGTGATTGTATCAGACCCCAAATACGGATTTTCTGCTACGGTTGTGGTAGAGATAACACATTAAAACGTAACTGGTTTAAGTGTTCGGGAAACGAGCCTGTAGAGGCTCGTACCTTGAGCGTTCCTCAAACAGCAGCCACATCAGGGAATATGACCGCAGCTGTAGACGAATCTTCAGGTCCAATACCTACCAGCAGTTCGAACACACCCTCTCAGGAAGGAAGAAACACTTCCAACTGGAGACCAGCACGCAAACCAAAGTCAGGGAAAAAGTAATTGTTAGCTACCCTGCAGTTGACTCGTACGGTTTGCTTGATCGTAGATTATCCCCTCCAGTCTTAAATTGGAATTTTAGTAATAAGCATAATCGAGACAAGGAAACAGTTCCAAATTTTATACCAGGTTTTAAGTTTGTTAATAGTAATATTATGTCTATGTTAGTACCAGATAATTTTGATTATCTGTTTATTAATTAAGATATTCTGGATTTTGATACAAATTCTTTATTAGTTAGGAAACATAATGATAACCAACCTTATCTTGAAATTGAAATATTAGGAAAATCTTGTTTAGCTCTATTAGATAGTGGCTAGAACATTTCTTTAATAGGTTCGTATTCGCTGAAGTTGTTAGAAAATACTGATATCAATGTTATGCCTATTTCTTCTCTGCAAGTCTCTACTGCGGATGGTGCAATCCAGTCAATTACAGGTAAATTTGACACAGAAATCGTAGTTGCCAATATTCGGAAAATGATTACCTTTTATGTTATACCTTCAGTTAAAAATTCTATTATTCTTGGCATGGATTTCTTAAATGCATTTAATAGCACACTGAATTGCGCAGATTTTCGTTCTCTCTATCTTCCTTTAATGTCTCAACTGTAAGTGCCATTCGTGAGTTCTCTAGTTTGTCTAACATAGAACAAAAACTGTTAGAGAATATTATCTCTAAATTTTCATTTATTTCTTCCAGAGATAGATTAGGTCATACACATTTAATATCTCATACTATCGAAGTGAACACTTCAACTCCTTTTAGACAGTATCAATATCCCATACCTCAGGTATGGCAAGCAGATCTAGGTAAAGAAATTGATTCGATGCTCTCTCTAAACATTATCGAACATTCGAATTCTTCATATTATAGTTCCTTATGGTTGACGAAAAAGAAGGATGGATCATTCAGAGTCTGTTTTGATGGTCGTAAACTTAATAGTATCATTACTAATAGAGATGCTTATCCCATCTCTCGGATAGATAAAATTTTGAGCAAACTTCAGAATGCCAAATATATCTCTTCTATCGATTTATCCAAAGCCTTCTTACAAATTCCGTTAAGTGAAGAGAGTAAGAAGTATACTGCTTTCGCCGTCAGTGGTAAAGGGTTATTTCAATTTGTCACAATGCCTTTCGGTCTAGTTTCAGCTCCTCAAACAATATGTCGTTTAATGGACTTGGTTATTGGTCCACAACTTGAACCGTTTTTATTTTATTATTTAGATGACATTATAGTTGTTACTCCTGATCTTTTCTCACATATTGAAATATTGGAAAAATTATTTTCACGCCTTAAAGAGGCTGATCTCATTGTTAATTTAGAGAAATGTAATTTTTGTCGTCCTAATTTGAAATTTCTAGGATATGTTGTTGATAATCAAGATTTGAGAACAGACCCTGATAAAGTAACCGCTATTAAGGACTTCCCCATTCCTAATACTACTACACAATTACGTAGGATCTTGGGCATGTGTGGGTACTATCGTCGATTTGTGCCTTCTTATTCTACTTTATTATCACCTCTTACTGACCTCCTTAAAAATAGGAAAAAGGGCCAGACTATCACCTGGACTCCTGAAGCTGACGATGCTTTTCATCGTATTAAACAAGCTCTTACCAGTGCTCCTGTCATGACTTCACCTGCGTTCAGTGAACATTTCTACCTCATGAATGATTGTTCGAATACCGCTTCCGGTGGTGTACTCTTTCAGATGAAAGATGGTTCTGAACACCCCATAGCATATACTAGTAAGAAGCTCAATAAGGCTCATAAAAATTACTCCACTACAGAGGGTGAACTCCTTGTTATTATTCATGGCTTGGAGGCTTTCCGTTACTATTTAGAAGGTCGTAAGTGTACCCTTATTACTGACCATAGTTCGTTACTGTGGATGCATTCTATGCGTAACCCATCCCAACGTTTGTCCCGCTGGATTTGTAAGTTGTCAGCGTTTGATTATAATATCGTTCATCGTAAGGCGAATGGCGTTGTTGTGGCTGATGCTTTGTCTCGAACGTTTTCTTCTTGAATCTTCTTGACTTATCCACTTTAGTTCCGGATGCATGGTATCAGAAAATGTTGGAAAAGGTTACCCAAGAACCTGATCAGTATCCTGATTTTAATGTAGAAAATAATATTCTTTATAAGCATGTTGTTAGTTCAGTGGAAGCTTTGTCTAATATGTCTGATTGGAAAATTGCCGTCCCAACAGCAAACAGGGATGAAATTCTTCGTACGTTTCATGATAATATGACATGTCTGGTCATTTTGGTTCTTATAAAACGTTTAGTAGGATAGCAGAATTATATTATTGGCCTGGCATGCGCAACTATATCAAGAAATATATATCTAGATGTAGAGTTTGTGCTACTTGCAAGCCAAGTATTATGCCACAAGCTGGATTAATGGGTACTTTTAGGAACATTGACTTCCCATGGCAGATGATATCTATGAATCTGATTGGACCATATCCTGGTAGGTACAATGGCTATACCTATTGTTTGGTAGTTGTGAACTACTTTACTAAATTTCCACTAGTTTTTCCTCTTCGGAATGCTACTGTCCCTGCCATTGTGAAATATTTGGAGGAACAAATCTTTTTGTTGTTTGGTGTCCCCAAATTGTGTCTTGTGACAATGGTTCTCAATTTGTGTCTAAGGCTTTTAAAGACCTTCCAACTAAATACAAAGTTCAGAAGAACTTTTATAATGCTGCATACCATCCGCAAGCTAATCATAATGAACGAGTGAATCGCAGTATTGTAACAGCCCTTAGATCATACACATATCCAGATCACAGAGCTTGGGACCAATATATTCACTCAATAGCTCAAGCCATAAGAACTTCGGTCCATGAAGTTACTCAATGTTCTCCAGCTTATTTGAATTTTGGTAGGAATATTGCTTTGTCTGGTGACTATTTTGGTTTAATTACAGACAATTCCACAAATCTCCCTCAGATCTCTGAGAAACTTCATCGTTTAGATGATCTTCAGACTTTGCCCCAATATTTGCAGACATCAGGAAGAAGTTAGTCTTCTTACCTTAAGTCACAGAGTCAATATAACTTGAGGAAAAGAGATTTGCGATTCTTTGTTGGTGATCGGGTATTAAAACGTAATTTTGTTAAATCTAGTAAAGGTGATGCTATTTCTGCCAAATTTTGTCAGAACCATGTGTTGTCAGTAAAGTAATCTCTCCTTTAATATATGAACTTAAAGATAGTTCGTCCAACAGGAAACTTGGTCGATTCCATATAAAGGACTTACTACCAGATAATATTGTCAACAACTTAGAATCTTCGTCGTCAGAAGAAGAAGATTAACTTAAAATTATTGATTAAGTTAATTCCTCTTTCTAAATTTCAGGAATACTCGATTGGATAATGAATAGGTCAATGATTGGATTTTGTTTTAGTCACCAGATAGAGACACTCTGTTTTATCAATTATAATAATATTTTAGCTTTCCATATTCTATGTATCTTAGGTGTCATTAGTTTTAGTATTGAGATTTAGCTGAATTTGGCTTGTTATTGAACTGGTATGGAAATGTAACACCTTGTATGTGATTATGCTTATATATGTCATCACTTGTAGATTAGTATATCTACATAATAGCTTTAGATTATGTTTATCTGGTTTTGTGTTTGATTTTGTATTTTCTACTGGAAAGATAATACAATGTTTAGTATGATTCCTGGGTACATTAGCTTCTTGTGGTCTAAAGAAGTTATCGTTATATTTGTTTTGATAATTACAATTTTAGTATACAGGATGATTCCAAAGTTATACTCCATTTGTCAAATATTCAATAAAGTTAATGAAAATTAAATTTATGATAAAGACTATGAAACCATTTCGTTATTTACTGTATTGAACATTTCTTAGGAAAATGGTTTGCCTTGCTTGGCTATGCAAATACGTGTGTTCGAAACTTGCTTTACTTATCAACCGTGCACATGATAGGAAACAGATTTCATGGCTCACAGTTGCCTAGTTCTAGGTCATATCTTAATTAGTTCAGATGCTGAATCTTTAAGATAGAATGTTTAATCATCATTTTAATCATGTACTAGGCATTCTTATTCGATTTTCCATTTATGATCATTCTGAAGAGACTTAGTCTTAAACTTGTCGCGTTATTGTATACTTATTCTTCTTTAGTTTTACTGTTAATGTTCTGATAATAATGGTAACTTCTTAGATCTCAGCCCTGTGGAAATATATTGCAGCTTTTGTATGCACCAAGGGATTTTTGTGTTTGAGCATCAGCTTTCCTGGAAACTCACTGTTTTGTTTGAACGTAACTTAGAGTCAGGATCAATATCCTATTCTCTGTGAGTCACTAGGGAACATTTTCTAATCTGCAGTTTCTTTAGAAATTGATTTACTTGTTCTCTAATATTTCCTTAGTTGGATTTATTTATGAGAGTTATTAATATGTGACTTCTTGATTTATTTCATGAGTGATGATTTCGAAATATTGGTTATTTTCTTCTGGCTCTTCTTATAAATCTGTTGTAGCTATAGCTGTAGTTAGAGAATCCCAGAATAAGTTAACTTCTGTTATGTCAACTATTCAATTAGGTGCCCTTAAGTAGACCTTCCATTGCATCTGATACAAATCTGATGATCAGTTGAGTTAAGTTCATGGTACCAAATATGTAATCATTATTAGCACATTTAGTGCTAAGTTGTAGCGTTGCTCAAATAAATCTACCTGACTGCTCCACCTTGGATATGCTTCAATATAAATCTTTTGTTCACTGTCGGATCAATTTAGGATAAAAGGCTTGCTGCAATTATTTTTTTTCCTTTCCTTGTCAATAACTCTTATATCTATTTTGGTTTGTATTATGGTCTATGTTTGACTTACTGCGAATTGGCTACGAAATCTACTAATTATTCACTTTGGATATGCTCTACTTAAATCTGTTGTCCATAGTTGGAACAATTTGTACAACTCGTCCCATTCGACATTTTTTTTGAGATTAGAATTAATCTGAATTATGTAATTTAGAAACGGGTTATAACAGCTCTTAGGTATGTATGTTGATATGATATGTGATATATTGGGCATTTAAGCAACCCCATTTACATGACTCATAATTTGCGGTTAGGTATAATCGATCGAGTCAGATGTAAGTGTGTATAAGTTAGTCGTGTATAGGTTATGTTTAGTTTTGCATTCATGAATATTGTTGTTATGGTGTTCTTCTTGACTATAATTTGGGGTTTATTTAAATCTACTGAATCAACTTGAACACAATTTGGACTTTATGATATATGTCACCGAGGACTGGTCCTAAGAGTTTGGACGGTGTCCGACGATAGTTTAGTTTAGAGTAGTGTAGTATTCTTAGGTTCGTATTATATTTTAGCTATTTGGTTAATTCACGCTGTGTTGGATCCCACAGCGTGTGATTTTTCTCTATTGATACTCGTATTGAGTATTTATAAGTGTATATGTATATAAAAAAAATTGTTTATCAGATCAATTTTTTTTCTCCAAGTAAAGGGGGAACGTAACGATAAGCGTTCTAATCGTTACTAAATGGTATACCACCAATTATAAGCTAGTTGTTTGAGGTGTTGCGATGATTTTGGGTACGACTAGATGGCATATCTGTTAACATTGGAATTGTTAAGTTGGCAATCTGTCAAGGAATTTCCGCCGAACGTGGTTGACAGAAGTGAAATACTTCACTCTTTCGAAGGATTTGGTAGAAAGAACATCTCTAATGACCGGTGATTCTAGAATATAATTTATGTTAAAATTTGGTCTTTTGTGCATGATGAATATAAGTTAGAAGTTGTGTTTTTTTTGGTTTTGGTGAAGTATAGGAGAGGAGTTTCGTTGCTTTTTACAGCATCACCGGGTATGTAGAAATATTTTTTCTTCTAATTTTTTTTGCCTTTAAAAAAATAGCCATCTTTATCCTTCCTAATACTAGATCTATTTATATTATATTAAAATAACTGTTATACTTCAACAATTAGATTTTCCATAGTTCAATACGTTTTATCTACGTTCTACAGAACAAAAAATTCTTATAATTACATTTCAACTCTAAATAGGTTTGAAATCCATGACATTTTCAGTCTTTCCTTTATCTCATTCTGTATATTAATCTTTTATTACAATATCAAAATTTATTTGTTCAAATACATACTTCCTTACATGTGTTTAAAAGTCTATTTCAAGTGAAAGTCGTACCAAGGTCAATGATATGGCACGTATACACATCAAAACGTCACTTTTTATTTAGATTTTTTTTTCCTGTCAAGTTCTGATAAGGTTTTGTACATTTTTGTAAAGGCCCCCTGTCATGTGTACTAAAAGGAAACCAGCTAATCCACGGTTTTAGTTTCTTTTAGTCATTGGAGAAGAAGAAGATAGAGTCCAAGTTGTCGTTAATTTTTTTAAATGGAAAAGTAATAATTTGGGAATTTTGGGTCAATTTTGTTGGATATGGGCATGGAATTTTTGTTGAGTTTCTGGTACTAGGAAGTACCTTCTCGTCGGGACAAGTACCCTCGCCCCTAAGGTTGGGGGAAACTGGAAAATACCGTACTTGGGTCTCCAATCATCACCCTCGAAGGAGGTTGGGGGAGAAACACACCTTCACTTGTGTAGAAGCGACAGGTTTTTATAATTAAAATTTGCATGTCAATTTGTTTAATAATACTTTTAAATTTGATTTTTTTGTCAATAACTGTAAAATAACTTTAATAATAATATATCTTAATTTTTATTAAAATATAATTAACATAATAACATTCAATATTTTCGATAAATTTAATCTTTCCACCGTTCGTATCATTTATTTACAATAGTCTGAAGGTTAAAAACCATCTTGTTGTAAGGGGGTTGTGCACAATATCTGGGGGTTTAAAACCTTATTTCATAACACTTATTTCATTTATCAAGTACTATACTCAGGTTTATCGCTTCCGATCAGATACGAGATAGTCAACTGATAATCTAACTAACTGTAATTATAAATTTTGTTTAGGTACATATCTAATAAGATCAATTAACTGGCTTGGTCCAATCCATATAATTAATATTTCTTTTTCTACAGTAAACCTGCGTTATCGATAGGAGCGTACTAGTCTAGTACATTAGGTGCTTAGTTAGTTTGTATACATTTGTAAATAGGGTTATAGGCATATTTCATTAAATTTGGTTGTACATACATATATCGCGCACCTAGTTTAATTGTGCCACAACGGCAAGAAATTCGAATTTTGTGTTAAGGCTGTAAAATATTGCCGATATAATGCCCCATCGTATGCAATACAGCCTGAACTAAAATATTGTTTTGGATAAGTATAAAGTAAGTTACTTCGGTATTTCACTGTAGCGTTTTTGGAGGTTTTGAAAATGTAATATGGCCATAACTGGGAGATGTGGCGATAACATACACTGCCACAATACAACTGATGTAATTATTCAATACGTTCAATACGGCCACAAGTGCAAAAATCAATAATTTTTTCATTATATTTCCGCCGTATCTCCTAGGTATCGTTTTATAAATGACTTTCTTCACAATTTAAATAAATTGTAATAAGATCCAGCGAATAACTGAATAATTTGCTACCTAAATTGTAATTTTGAAGCCAGTCATTCTCAAAATAAATTATTTACAGGGCATAACGCCTTTGCTACAGAACGTTTTGTTCATTTCTCGAGATTATTGTGTTTTGCACTTGTGGCACTATTGAACTAGGTGTGTGATATGTTTTTTTTCTACCATTTCTGGGATCTATATAAAGTATAAGTTCAGTGCAGCAGTGTAAATCACTCGGTGAAATATCTATTTATTTCCCTGGCGCCCTAAACCGTTCTTCTTATATCTTCTCTGTCAGTATTTATCTTTCTTTTCATTCCTTCTTATTTAATTTATTTTATTTAACGTTCAAGTACTTCATTAGGTACCGTCTTATTTCGGGCGTGCAAATTCGGCCTGATCCTCTCATGAGTCACATTGATAAAGTCTCTTAAATATCCAGCTAGCGTAGCTTCATAAAACTTCCATAACTAATTAAACTACCCCTTCAAAGCTGACATCTATTATGTTACAATATCTATTCTGTAGAAGAAAAAAACCTGTCACTTATATTTTCATTTGCCTCTCCTGTTAAATTTATAAATTTGCAGTTGTAGCGGTATTGAATTGGATGTGCGATATAAAGTAAATATTACTTTCTGATCAAAAACAATAAATAAAAAATTTTTGCAATATAATACACTTAAAATACGCAACTGAAAAACACCGCATAAAGCCAGTGAGTGCAAAGAAAAAGCACGTCTGACCGTGTTTGTTTATGTTTCTTATACCACTGACGCATGCACTGAATTCGAATCGAACGGGCACACAACAAAAATACACACTAAAAGCTGAGATTTGGTGGACGCGCCCATAAGAAATAACATGGTCGCCTCCACCAAAATCTAAGGTCTATTCTACTCGTTTTTGACGCTTTTTGTGGTGAAGACTCGTCGGATCGTGACGTAAGAGAAATCGTTGGAAAGTAAGGGGATTGTGAATATAAAGACAGAAAAATTAGACATGGCGGCATTGTCAAAAGTGCATTACAT